>NC_057950.1:21099549-21347049 GCF_018555375.3 Anguilla rostrata | reverse complement strand
CTAATGGTGTTAGCGCAGCCGTTGCTCCATCAGATTAATTCATTAAGCAAATGCGTTGATAACCATGTTGGCCTTCTTGAAATGCGTGCAATATGACACTGCTCAAATTTGTTCTAACACATGGCCTGGGGAGGCTGCAGCCCGGTGCTAATGGGGGAGGAGGGGCCAATTATGCAAAGAAAATCGGGACCGTCAACAGACTGTGGCACCTCTATTGTAGTTGACTTGTGCTGGGGGTTTCTTTCTCTGTCCTCTTTTACTGTTTCCATGCCCTCAGTCTCTTGCTATGGTTATGGTTAGTGCGTGTGTGTGTGCGTGTGTATGGCTGTGCATGGGGTTGTGCTGTGTGTGCGTGTGTGTGTTACATATATCTAATCTAAACGCTGTAATGCAGGATAGGGTACAGTTGCTAGAAAGCTGCAATGAGTCTTTGCTTGATTCTAACAGATTCTGACCACTGTAAGCCTTGCATTGTGAGGCTCAAGGTGATGGACTTTAGTAGCTGGCCTCAGTATTTCTTTTTCAGAGTTGCTGAGCCTGTTTGTTTTGGAATGGCCTGTGTGGCTCGCTCGTTGTCCCTGGGACCCCCTGTGTGTTCCACACGTTGGTGTTCGGGAGTGTCCGGACCCTGCACCACACAGTGAAGCCCCCTGCAGCCCCGGCCCATCTCACACACTGCAAACATGGGGCTTGACAAAAAATTTGGCGACGCCGGTATTTGTAAACTGCGGGACGTTGAGATGCCGGAGACACCCTGCTTAATTGAGGGCCTTTTAGGAGTTAGCACCATATTGCAGAGCTCCGGGCGGAGACATGGGGCCTCTGTATCCACAGCTGGGAGGGCTGGGCTCGGCCTGTGTGCGTCTGAGAGAGCGGAGTGGGCCTGTGTGTGTCTGAGAGAGCGGAGTGGGACTGTGTGTCTGAGAGAGCGGAGTGGGCCTGTGTGTGTCTGAGAGAGCGGAGTGGGCCTGTGTGCGTCTGAGAGAGCGGAGTGGGACTGTGTGTCTGAGAGAGTGGAGTGGGACTGTGTGTGTCTGAGAGAGTGGAGTGGGACTGTGTGCGTCTGAGAGAGCGGAGTGGGACTGTGTGTCTGAGAGAGTGGAGTGGGACTGTGTGTCTGAGAGAGTGGAGTGGGACTGTGTGCGTCTGAGATAGCGGAGTGGGACTGTGTGTCTGAGAGAGTGGAGTGGGACTGTGTGTGTCTGAGAGAGTGGAGTGGGACTGTGTGCGTCTGAGAGAGCGGAGTGGGACTGTGTGTCTGAGAGAGTGGAGTGGGACTGTGTGTCTGAGAGAGTGGAGTGGGACTGTGTGTGTCTGAGAGAGCGGAGTGGGACTGTGTGCGTCTGAGAGAGCGGAGTGGGACTGTGTGTCTGAGAGAGTGGAGTGGGACTGTGTGTGTCTGAGAGAGTGGAGTGGGACTGTGTGTCTGAGAGAGCAGAGTGGGACTGTGTGCGTCTGAGAGAGTGGAGTGGGACTGTGTGTCTGAGAGAGCGGAGTGGGCCTGTGTGCGTCTGAGAGAGCGGAGTGGACCTGTGTGCGTCTGAGAGAGCGGAGTGGACCTGTGTGCGTCTGAGAGAGCGGAGTGGACCTGTGTGCGTCTGAGAGAGCGGAGTGGACCTGTGTGCGTCTGAGAGAGCGGAGTGGGACTGTGTGTGTCTGAGAGAGCGGAGTGGGCCTGTGTGTGTCTGAGAGAGCGGAGTGGGCCTGTGTGCGTCTGAGAGAGCGGAGTGGGCCTGTGTGCGTCTGAGAGAGCGGAGTGGGCCTGTGTGCGTCTGAGAGAGCGGAGTGGGACTGTGTGCATCTGAGAGAGCGGAGTGGGACTGTGTGTGTCTGAGAGAGCGGAGTGGGCCTGTGTGCGTCTGAGAGAGCGGAGTGGGACTGTGTGCATCTGAGAGAGCGGAGTGGGACTGTGTGTGTCTGAGAGAGCGGAGTGGGACTGTGTGCGTCTGAGAGAGCGGAGTGGGCCTGTGTGCGTCTGAGAGAGCGGAGTGGGACTGTGTGTGTCTGAGAGAGCGGAGTGGGACTGTGTGCGTCTGAGAGAGTGGAGTGGGCCTGTGTGCGTCTGAGAGAGCGGAGTGGGACTGTGTGTGTCTGAGAGAGCGGAGTGGGACTGTGTGCGTCTGAGAGAGCGGAGTGGGACTGTGTGCGTCTGAGAGAGCGGAGTGGGCCTGTGTGCGTCTGAGAGAGCGGAGTGGGCCTGTGTGTGTCTGAGAGAGCGGAGTGGGCCTGTGTGTGTCTGAGAGAGCGGAGTGGGACTGTGTGTGTCTGAGAGAGCGGAGTGGGCCTGTGTGCGTCTGAGAGAGCGGAGTGGGCCTGTGTGTGTCTGAGAGAGCGGAGTGGGCCTGTGTGTGTCTGAGAGAGCGGAGTGGGCCTGTGTGTGTCTGAGAGAGCGGAGTGGGACTGTGTGTGTCTGAGAGAGCGGAGTGGGCCTGTGTGCGTCTGAGAGAGCGGAGTGGGCCTGTGTGCGTCTGAGAGAGCGGAGTGGGCCTGTGTGCGTCTGAGAGAGAGGAGTGGGACTGTGTGCGTCTGAGAGAGCGGAGTGGGCCTGTGTGTGTCTGAGAGAGCGGAGTGGGACTGTGTGTCTGAGAGAGCGGAGTGGGACTGTGTGTGTCTGAGAGAGCGGAGTGGGACTGTGTGTGTCTGAGAGAGCGGAGTGGGACTGTGTGTGTCTGAGAGAGCGGAGTGGGACTGTGTGTGTCTGAGAGAGCGGAGTGGGACTGTGTGCGTCTGAGAGAGCGGAGTGGGACTGTGTGTCTGAGAGAGCGGAGTGGGCCTGTGTGCATCTGAGAGAGCGGAGTGGGACTGTGTGTGTCTGAGAGAGCGGAGTGGGCCTGTGTGTGTCTGAGAGAGCGGAGTGGGCCTGTGTGTGTCTGAGAGAGCGGAGTGGGCCTGTGTGTGTCTGAGAGAGCGGAGTGGGCCTGTGTGCGTCTGAGAGAGCGGAGTGGGACTGTGTGCGTCTGAGAGAGCGGAGTGGGACTGTGTGCTGGGGCGGGAGCCCTGCGGAGGCCCTGGCGTGATTCGCACCATCAGGCCGCGACGGTGCTCCCGCTGAGCCGCTGCGGTGGAGAAGTGCACTGATGGCGAACGCCAGGCTCGCTGGGCGGTGTGCTCTGTCACTGCTCTGGCTGTTTGTAGAAATGAGTCTTAAAAACGAGCCCTTTGCCCAAGGCCCATACAAGCCATATACGGGCAGACTCACTGGGGCCTCTCTCTCTTTCTCTCTTACACGCATTCCCTCTCTTTCTCTCTCTCTCACTCTCTCCAGTGCTCTGAACTGTTGATTTCATTCATTTATTTGCTGTGCGGCCAACTAAAACTTTTCTATGTGACAATGCAGCATTAGGAAGGAAAATATGAAAAAAATAAAGAAGTTGAGTATACAGTTTATTTACAGGACATTGCGAGTTCTGGTGGGGAGGGAAGTGGGAAGAGAGAGGGAGCAAAAGAGAGAGAGAAGGGAGTGTGAGAGGGGTGAGTTGGGGGGTGTGAGGCCTCTCTGGCCGGCAGAGATACGTATGCACGCGCTGTGATCTCACTTCTGGAAGCCACATTTTCGCATATACATTTGTGCCCAAGGACCTCTCCATGTGAGCGGCTTCCCTCTACTGATAACCAATCAGGAGCCTGGCAAGATGCATGGCGGCTCTATGCGAGCCTATTTACATTGGAATACGGCTCGGGGATCCTCCACTTGGGCAACCGGGGCGAGGGGGTGGGAGTAACGGTGGGGGTGGGGAGCAACAAATAAATGAAAGTTTGCCTAAATCCGCCAGATAATGGGGGGCTGTGTTCAGACTAACCACGGACCCGCGATAAACAGAGGGGATTAGTCCTGTGTTCTGCTTCGCTCGCTTTCTGCTGGGTGGCCTTACTTGTCAAAAAAAAAAAGATGAGGGGGAGAGAGAGAAACGTTTAACGCAAGGACGTTCACATGGCACACTGAGAGAGAGAGCGCACTTAATTCCATCAAAGCTGCAGAAATCAGCCATTAATTTATTCTAACCCCCCCCCCCCCCCCTTCCCCACCCACCACCCCACCACCCCCCTCTATTGTTGGTTCAATTGTTGGTCATTTCTGCAACATCTGGTCCTGAGCACTTTGAGAGGCCGTAGGCTGGAGACGGCTTCCATCGGCTATGGCAGCGCAGCGCAGAGGCAAAATTAGCATTTTTTCATTTTTCCCCCCTTTGGTAAAAACTGTGACAAAGGAAGCAACAAATGAAAATAGTCCCCCCCCCCCCTTTCAGTTCAACTAATAAACTAATGAATTTGTGTTCAGCTTATTTACTTTTTCTTTATTTTTCTGGTTGTTGTATGGAACCGTGGGAGCTTGGTATGTGGAGGCAGATTTTAGGTTCTTCGTTGCTGTGCAAAAAAAAAAAAAAAAAACCCTGCCGCTTTCGCATTCCAATTAAAAGAACAATTAAAATATTTTAAAAAAGCTTTTTGTAAAAGCAGGAACTGGAAAAATTGTGGAATACAGTGCTCAGGAAAGCATAACCTTCTGAAGGAACCCTTCTGAAAGGGTTGAAATTACTCAAATACAATGACGGAAATCGCACGCACACAATGGAAGAGTCCCGTGTTTCCCCCCCTCTCCCGTATGGATCTTTTCCTCCTTATGAATGTATAATTTTACTTATGGGCGAAGAAAGGTCTTCAGCCGACGTCTTCAGTCTTCCTGGCATTACGACGCATGTCATTTTAATTGCTTCACTTCATCTTCTCCCTACCCTGATAGATTTTTTTTTTTCCTGTTGAGGTTCTCTCCAAATGAAGTGGTATTTTTCATAATGGTTACGTGCGGACTGCATTTTCCGAAAGAAAAGGGGCGATTTGGGGCCCGCCCGTCGGAGGCGGCTGCAGACGCGGCGCGCCGGCAGAACGGGACGGAGCGGACCGCAGTTTAACGGCTCGTGAAATTCGGCGTTTGAAACGGCAGATTATGGCCCGCGCGGCGACTCCTTCCAGCTCTCTGGGAAATTAGCTGTTGACATTCTTTGGGGTCATCATGCGAGATAGCAGGCCGAGCGCGCGGATTTAGCAGATAAACCCATCCAGTGAGACCTTTATCCATTTCACTGCGACTCGGAAAGGTTGAGGCAGGATGGAGGCTATTCATGTACCTTTCTGCTTCATCAAAGCGGGGCATTTATTTTCCCTCTCTCTCTCTCTCTCTCTCTCTCTCTGACACACACACTCACATACACACACACAGACACATGCACAGAGTGCGCACAAACATGCAAGTAAATATACATATTGCATGTGCGCACACACACACTCACACTCACACATGCACAGAGTACACACAAACATGCAAGTAAATATACATATTGCATGTGCACGCACACTCACAAATGCACAGAGTGCACACAAACATGCAAGTAAATATACATATTGCATGTGCGCGCACACACACACATGCACAGAGTATACACAAACATGCAAGTAAATATACATATTGCATGTGCACACACACACACTCACACATGCACAGTGTACACACAAACATGCAAGTAAATATACATATTGCATGTGCACACACACACACTCACACATGCACAGTGTACACACAAACATGCAAGTAAATATACATATTGCATGTGCGCGCACACACACTCACACATGCACAGAGTGCACACAAACATGCAAGTAAATATACATATTGCATGTGCACACACACTCACACATGCACAGAGTGCACACAAACATGCAAGTAAATATACATATTGCATGTGCGCGCACACACACACATGCACAGAGTATACACAAACATGCAAGTAAATATACATATTGCATGTGCACACACACACACTCACACATGCACAGTGTACACACAAACATGCAAGTAAATATACATATTGCATGTGCACACACACACACTCACACATGCACAGTGTACACACAAACATGCAAGTAAATATACATATTGCATGTGCGCGCACACACACTCACACATGCACAGAGTGCACACAAACATGCAAGTAAATATACATATTGCATGTGCACACACACTCACACATGCACAGAGTGCACACAAACATGCAAGTAAATATACATATTGCATGTGCACACACACAAGCACATGCACAGAGTGCACACAAACATGCAAGTAAATATACATATTGCATGTGCACACACACACACTCACACATGCACAGTGTACACACAAACATGCAAGTAAATATACATATTGCATGCACGCGCACACACACACACATGCACAGAGTACACACAAACATGCAAGTAAATATACATATTGCATGTGCACACACACACATTTACCGTGAACATACAAAATTTCATTATTCATTTGGCTTCCTTATCACGTTAAGATGTTCCTGTTTGGGCTTGAAAATGTAGAGATGTTTTTATTAGTTTTATTATTTTTTTGCAAGCTAAATATAATCAACAGATTGCAGTAAATTCAGGCTTGCTCTGTGGGATTTTTCATTTATTTAGTTTGATTTCTGTAAACGAATCAAACCAGGTTTATTAATCTTTTTAATTATTTTTGTTCGGTCGAGTAAACTTTTTTCAGCTTTTGTGTGGGGGTGTAGAGGGTGTAAAGGAAACCAGAGAAAACTCACGCATAATCAAATAATCCTGAAAAATCTGCAATTAAAGTAAATCATAACGGACACGGAGAAGGGAAAGATAGAAATATCTCCGAGAGTTGAGCCATGGGCCATGGCCTGAACACGACAAAGCAGCGATGTTGGTTTTTCTCCTCTTTTAAAAAAAAAAAAAGAAATAATTCCCATAATTCTCCTCTGCAACCTGGGGCCAGCGAGAATGCCCTGCTGTGCTGAAAACCCGGAGGAAAGACAAAAGCACAATGAAACGGAGAGCTTACCGCCGGTGCCTTTCACGGGCCCGGAGGAGCAGGCCGCCATACATCTCGGCCACTCCAATTCTGTCCCCATGCTAATGAGCCTGCTCTGATCTTTCCACTGCTTCCCCCGTTTTCAACATCTTCAAGGACCACATGGCGCTAGCAAAATAAAGACAACTAAATGAGAATTTCCAACGCTTTTTGTGCCGGGGACTTCAGGCTTTTCAGTCGGTGTGCTCATTAAATATTCCCAGAGTTTAAAAAAGGAAAAAGGGAAAAAAAAAAATTAAAAAGTGCAACAGGGGGTTGGGGGCAGACGGGTGGGTGCTGCTAACTTTTTTCCCCAGAAGGGTGAGTGGGGGCTGGGGGGGGTTATTTATAAACACCAAAAGTAATAAATCACTAAAAGCCAAATTAATGTGATACCATTACCAAAAAAATCATAATAATGGCTATCCCTAAACGAATATTAAAATATGACAACGTTACATCTTTAAAAAATGAAAAGGATGAATTTTGTGATGCATTTGCCCGTGGCTCTATGATATCGCTGACACCTCATGCCGTCCACTTGAAAGGTCCCAAACAAGAGACACAGATAAAGGGTGAATGGAGGCCTAGGTTCCCGCTGGCTGTTTAGACCCCTTTTAATAGCACTGTTCTCTATAAAAGGCACCGGGAAGTACCTCGCATTAGCGCTGGAGATCACTAGTTAATAGGATGATGTCTTTTAGCTTTTGTCACCAGATTATTAACTGGGATAGGTTTCTGTTCTCACCAGAGCCGGGCCGTGGAGAGCCTGTTGAGCACAAGTACTAAAATACGGTTGCTCCGCATTGTCCGCCCTTGTATAGTAAAAGGCTTTTAATGAAACACCTTTTAGGTCTTTACCAGGTGATCTTTCTTCATTGATCTTTCATCTGCTCTCTCCGGCAGTATTAATTACCTGAAGTGTTCTGCTTTTTTTCTGAAGACCCTTGATTCTGTCGCCGTGTTCGACGTGGCTGGAGCTCGCTGAAAGTGTGTGGTGGCGGGGGGTACAGAGAATGATCACGGTCCTGATAATTATAATGGGAGTGGAAAGACGAAAACGGGAGTTCAGCATTTCTTCCTCCCCGTGGTAAAGACGGGTTGTATGCGTGTCCGTCACTCAGTGTTTTGTCATGGAAGCGGTCTGAGTGCATTGCAGTTTGGGTTTCATAGTGATAAAAAGCTGCCTGAAACTGTCTGTGTGCCTGTGCTTTTATTTCTGGCACGTCATGGAAATAATTAAAAATGAAAGAGGGGAAAAAGGTGTCTGTCATCATAGGAATCCTACGGGTGATTAGTGGTCACAAGGCTGAGTGTTTTGCATGGGTTTTGTATGCACTGAATATCTCAAGGGTTTTAGCCATCATGGGCTCTCATTGTTTGTTTGGTGTTCCTCATGAGATGAGAGGATGAGACAATTCTGAAATATTAAGCAGTAAATTGCATATAATATTTGGTTGTGATTTTCTCAGTGCGTCTGTGGTTGTGTCGGAGTTTTTGGTCCGCTTGCTCTCAGGACGTTTGAGGCTCCCCTCTCTGCTCATGTGTGCCCCAACCTTCGATCGCAGGCTTAGTGGCTGAAATGAGATATTGATACATCGCTGTACTCCACTGACACTGAAATAGGTGAGGAGCCAGCAAAATATGAATTATTTTTAAAACATTATGGCAAACAGATGGTATATGTGGGGTTTTCCCCCTTACTTTCTTGCAGTTCCTAGTCATACTTTTCTTTCTTACTTACGTTTCCTTCAAAATGTCTGTCTATTCTATTCTTCATTTCAGAATGTGTTCCTGTTGTTATTCTGATGTAAAGCAGCTAGTGTCCTTGTCTCTGAGAGAGCCTGTGGACCAGGCGGTCTTAGATGAGAGAAACCTTAAGATGCTGCTTCTGCTGGGAGACTCTGAGTCTGTCGACTTCTGATAGTGTTTATTGATCAAAAAAGTAAAAACAATTTGAGGGGAGCAATGGTCTTGGGTTACAGGTTGTCTGAGGTTACAAAAGTCAGTGAATCAGGGGCACAGGATTTTCAAATCCTTCGGACGGCTGGCTCCTGAACCGGCCTGCCCAAACAGCAGGAGCGGTGACGGATCTGATGGACGAAGAGCGCGAGGAAGAGGGCGGAATCGGGATAGGAGCGGAGAAAAGGAAATCTATTACCCGGAGGTGTTTTTTTTCGCGGCGGCCTCCCGCTTGTTATGGAGCGGGGAGGTCTCGCCCCCGTTAGCTCTGGGCTCGGGGGTGTTCGCAGGAGGGCGTGCGCGTACGGCGCGAGGGGGTAGAGGCGAGGAGGCCGGTCTCTGGCGCGCGTAACGGCTTCCGCGCGTTCTCACAGAACGCACGTTCAAACAATTACACGGGCGCGGAGGATAACCTTCTGCGCGCAGTCTGAGCTTCTCCCTCGCCCCTCGGTTAAAGAACAGCTGCGGATTTGATTCTCTCCCAATGCTAAGTCTCTCTCTCTCTCTGCGGCTTAACACTGTCCATGAATATGTTTTTCTTTTTTGGTAAGCTGATACAGAATCCCTCAGTGATAGCTGACTTCTGTAACCAAGGCCTTTGAAATCCCATTTGATGCCCTTGTTAATATAGCAGTTGATGTTATAATTATTATCAGTAATTTCAGTTACCCATGGATGTCACATATGTTTACTTTAAAAAACAAAAACAAAATGGTAATATTAAACTTGGCGAAAGACTGGTTTAAAGTTGAGAGAGAAACAATCACATTTATTCATTTTTAATAGTAACAGTCTGTCTGTGACTAATGTGTGGTTGCAATTAAAGTGCAGTTTTTTTTTTATAAAGTGTTGAAAGAATATTTTATTTAAAAAAAGATTTTTTTTGGGGGGGGGGGGGGCGTCGTTGGGTCAGCCCCCGCACCTGTAAATCCACGCTGGCATTTTTAAGTTAACAGAAGTGTCATGGAGATTGTTTGAATTATAATACGCTACTGATGAAGCTGCTTTCTTTCACGATCTGCATGACTTTCATTATACACCATTCAATCACTTTTATTGTCTGCTACATTTCCTAAAATGGTGGATTTCATTTATGACGAAACTGTTTTTTGCCCAGTTTTTTTCCCCCTGTTCCCCACTCTTATTTAATATGAAAGGAGATTGAGAAATGCCCACCATTGTGTGTGTAAAAACAGGATCTCTCTGGTGGCTTTTTTAAAATTTTTATTTCTGTGAGATTGGAGAGGAGAGGCTGAATGCCGCCGAGGAGGAGAAAGGACAGAAGGGTTAGCGGTTAACCAGGTTGACTTAAACAAGAGAAAATGTGTTCCGTCCATTTTGCAACTAGTGACGGCCCCTTCAGGCACAAAGACCCCTGCTTTATCCCGAGATTAGGTATTGTGACAAAAGCTAAACTACCTTTCTTCCGACCGGAGCGAGGCTACTGGCTGCCTTTCATTCCGCGCTAACAAGACCGCTCCACGCCGCAGACCCACTCCAAGTAATTAAATCAATC
Organism: Anguilla rostrata; assembly: GCF_018555375.3. Taxonomy (NCBI): domain Eukaryota; kingdom Metazoa; phylum Chordata; class Actinopteri; order Anguilliformes; family Anguillidae; genus Anguilla; species Anguilla rostrata. Next base: position 21,336,703 of record NC_057950.1, on the reverse strand, counting down.
CTTTGTGCTCACCATATTCTCCTCTAGTGACAGTACCAGATCTGATTATGTGCTTCATGCATATTCACAGTGAAGCAGTGACGGCTCTTTAATGAGCTCTTACTTAATCACAGGAAACAATGTTCATCTTGTTCTTTTTTTTCTTTTTTCTCCATTTTTTCCTCTCCTCCTCCTCCTCCTCCTCCTCCTCCTCCTCACAACATTGGAGTATGGAAACAAGAGCTTGGAAAGATGAGATGAAACACAAGCATGCATCGCTCCTCTTTAAATTCAACCCAAGTGACTTAGTGCTGCAGTGAAGTTGAGATCTGCCCCCTTAAAACTCAGATAGACAAATTGGATTACTGGGGTATTGGATTAAATAGAAAATGGATGGATAAAAAAAAACGAGAAAAGCTTGCTGTGATCACAGGGTTTAATATATTTCTATTCTTTTCCCTCTCCTTTTCATTCTCCCTTTCACCCCCCTCTTTCCGAGTTACTGAGCGAAGGAACACAGGTCTTAGCCGGGTTTATTAAAAACCGGATTAATTTGTAATGGTTCCCCTCTCTTAGTGTCATTTGAAGATTTTTATCAAAAACAAATAGGTTGGAAAAAACATGTAATGAATCTAACCGATAAAGTCCGCCAGGTTGAGTGTCTGGTAGCGTTTTTAAGGTTGGAGGATTATATAGAAATTCCCTGATTTTTTCAAGCATTGAAAGAGCAGATGGAAAATCTTTATATTGGCATGTGTGTGGCTCTTTTGCATGACTTCATTTATGAAATATTTCACATGTAGATGTGATGAATGGTCATGATTATTTATTTATTTAGTTATTTATTTATAGTATAAGACCATGCAACAGAAGGAAATTTGTTTTATATAATGTAAAATTAATTTTTATGAGAACTCCTGGAGAAAGAATTTGTGATCCAAAGATACACACAGACTGACAATTTTGCACACCTGCTGCGTAACAATCAGTAATTACTTAAAAATTCCAATCACAAATAAATCAGTGTTTTCACAGAGACACACACACACAAACAAATATGTAATATGTATGGGTGTATGGTTAGGCACTTAGTCCACTAATCAGTAAAAGACACCAGGAAACAGCAGTGGGTTTGTGCTGCAGGGGTTGTTCTTTATTCCTGTCTGGTTTGAATGTGAGCAGTGGCCGAGATGTTTATCTTAATCTTATTTGGCTATTGAAGCTGACTCTCCCTGGCAGACCTGCTGGCCCCCAGGCCTCTGGGACAGGACTGCTCTGCTCAGCCCCCTGCTCCACGAGATACTATTCACCCCCTGTGCTTCTGTGTTCCATTCATCCTCTGTGCTTCTGTGTTCCATTTACCCTCTGTGCTTTTGTGTTCCATTTACCCTCTGTGTTCCATTCACCCTCTGTGCTTCTAACTTCCATTCACCCTCTGTGTTCCATTTACACTCTGTGCTTCTGTGTTCCATTCCTCCTCTTTGTTCCATTCACCCTATGTGCTTCTATGTCTCATTCACCCTCTGTGTTCCATTTACTTTCTGTGCTTGTGTTCCATTCAACCTCTGTGCTTCTGTGTTCCATTCACCCTCTGTGCTCCTGTGTTCCATTCACCCTCTGTGCTCCTGTGTTCCAATTTGCCCTTTGTGCTCCTGTGTTCCAATTCACCCTCTGTGCTCCAGTGTTCCATTCACCCTCTGTGCTCCTGTGTTCCATTCACCCTCTGTGCTTCTGTGTTCCATTCACCCTCTGTGCTCCTGTGCTCCATTCACACTCTTTGTTCCATTCACCCTCTGTGCTCCATTCACCCTCTGTGCTTCTGTGTTCCATTCACCCTCTGTGCTTCTGTGTTCCATTCACCCTCTGTGCTTCTGTGTTCCATTCACCCTCTGTGCTCCTGTGTTCCAATTCACCCTCTGTGCTCCAGTGTTCCATTCACCCTCTGTGCTCCTGTGTTCCATTCACCCTCTGTGCTCCTGTGTTCCATTCACCCTCTGTGCTTCTGTGTTCCATTCACCCTCTGTGCTCCTGTGCTCCATTCACACTCTTTGTTCCATTTAATCTCTGTGCTTCTGTGTTCCATTCACCCTCTGTGCTTCTGTGTTTCATTCACCCTCTTTGCTTTTGTGTTCCGTTCACCTTCTGTGCTCTGTGTTCCAATAACCTTCTGTAATATTTTCACTGTCTGTGCTTCTGTATTCTATTCACCTTCTGTGTTCCATTCACCCTCTGTACTGATGCTGTCTTAGGCTTTCTTGTTGTGGTTCCGTTGCTTGAACTGTGAATGAATACTATTTCAGGCAATAAAATCAGCTTTTGCTAATTAGCCTGTTTGTGAAATTAAACTGGTAATTTGACAATTTAATGTAAAGAACCAATGTTTTCTGTGTGTGTGTGTGTATATGTGTGTGTGTATGAGAGAGGGAGTGCATTTGTCAGATTGTGACATTGTGTGCGCGCACACGTGGGTGTGTGTGCGTGTGTGTTCGTATTTGTTTACCCCATGAAATATGAAGATCCCTGTGTATATTCATACTTGTTTTCGCCCTCAATGTTGACCTGAAGATGGCCCTGCATTCCGTGTACATCAATGGAATCTTATGAATTTGATGACTCACAGTGACTAATCCCATCAGTATTACTGGCAGTAACGGCATTGAATTGTTGGAATGTTACAATAGTTGTACTTATTTATGGTGTGCATATAATAGCTGTGGCCACACACACAAATATAACTCATGCCTTGTTTCACATGTCATGTATGTGGCATTGTGTTGCCACAACGACTGTGCTATGAGTAAGAAATAATTTTGTTGATGATACTGGCAAGATTTACAGGTTTAAATCTTGTTCAAAAGGAATTTATAATTAGCCTCCAAAGGGGATAATTACTCCACTGGGACTATGCTCTCTCAAGACTACCTTGTTTTGAGAGAATGGATTATTTCCCAAACCCAAAGGTCAAATGCTTTACATGTGATATTTCTTTTCTCTTGCTGATAGTGCTCTTTAAAAAAGGCCAATTGTTTTTTTTCCCCCCATTATCCTTCTGGTTTTACAAGCTATCACACAAAAGCAAAACAAAAAGAACCTTTCAATAGTACAAATTCATACTTAAACAATTGCTAGTCATGCACAGTTAAAATTCATCCAAATGACGTGGGACTGACGTTTACAAAAGAACTAAGCCACAACTACCACCGCCATTCCAGACAAAAAATGTCTGCATTCAATATGTATTCCAGTGTAAGTCTCTGTCATCGTTATATAATCCTGACAGAGGGTTGTCCAAATAAAGAGATGAGGAACCGTTGAACTATAATGGGAACTGTTTTAGGCCAGAGTCAGAAGTGGCCAAGCTCAGTGTCAACGCGAGGTGGAAGAGCGATTTGCTTTCAGATATTTTTTGTTTGTTTGCTTTGGGAGGCTCCAGATCAACTCCCGTCTCCCATTTCTGCCATTGTCGGCCAAGCTTTATTATGGTCATTATTATGCACTATTATTACGGTCATTATTGTGCATTATTGTTATGGCCATTATTATGCGCTATTATTATGGCCACTATTATGCACTATTATTATGCCCATTATTGTGCACTATTATTATGGTCATTATTACTGTATGCACTATTATTATGCACCGTGAGATCACAACAGCCCTTAGCCCCAACAAGCCCTGCTTTCTAAGAAAGTTGACTAGCATCATCCCTGGCTGATTCTTAAATGCAGATGTTATTAATATTATATGGATCTGGGGCATTCCGCGTATCTGAGAGCCTGCCCCTGCAGTAGAGCCCGCCCTCTCTGCTCTGAGTGACAGGGCTGCTCGCTGTGGCCCGGGGCCTCACATGACCAGAGTCACAGTCACATGGGCACCAGTGACGCCAAGCTGTGCCTCTGTGTGCATGGCCCCTCAGATCCAGCACTGTGTTAAGCCTTGCAGCACCCCTGATGCATGCATACACGCACACACACACACACACGTACATGCACATACAGACATACACACACACATACCCACGCCTGCATGTACACACACACACACACACACACACATATACACGCACATACAGACATACACACACACACACACACACACACATACACGCACATACAAACATACACACACACACACACACATATACACGCAAATACAGACATATACACACACACACACACACACACACACATGCATGTCCACACACACACATACGTACATACACACGCACATATACCCACGCCTGCATGTACACACACATATATACACGCACATACACACACACACACACATATATTGACACATATATATACACACACACACACACACACACACATATATGCGCACATATACATGTAGGTACAGACATATATATACATTTGTATATTTATATATATATATATATATATATATATATATACATACATACACAGACATGCGTACACGCACGCACACATATACACACGTATATAGACGTGTGTATTTATACACACACACGCATACGCACGCACACAAGGACTCTTTTACACACACACACCTGTTCCTCTGCATGGGATTTACAGAGAGTTGCAAAATATGTTACTGCACACGGATTTCAGACCTCTACTTTTGCTTTTGTTTACTGTATTTTTTTTACCACTTTTAGCTTAGTTTTCAAATTTCTTTTTCAAAAAAATTATACCCACTTTTAAATATGTTATTTTGGTTACAGTGCAATGTTTGTGTAATAAGCAGTTGTAGAACTTGACCACCATCCTTCTAGATTTTTCCCCTATGATGTTACTAATCTTTCTTCCTGAATGACTTGTCCGTCCGTCTCCCCCCCCTAGCATGACTAAACCCCCCCCAAAAAGGCCGTCTAAATAACTGTAGCAGCTCTTCACATGATTGAAGTTCTGACACTACACATATTGCTTTAGCAGTGAGTTGTGTGGTGCTGTGAATAGACTGGGCGGCTAAGCAGTTTGATGAGGTTTCAAAAATTCTGTTCACTGCCAAATAAATAATCTTGGCGGTTTATTAATTTGGCCTGTTTTAATTAAAATATTGCCCTTTAGGCTTATTACTGGTTAAGTGGTTTGTTCATAGTAGTTCAGCTTCACAGTGAGGCTAAATAAATATGCATGAAGGCGGCCACAGTGACTGTTAAAGGGTTTTAGCTTTGTCTCTGCAGTAGCTGCTGCTAATAAGGAATTTGAAAACTATTTTAATTTAAGCTTTGTTTTTTCAGCCATTTTTTTCTTACAAAAAAAGCCAGGTTTGCACACACAGCTAGATTAACTCAGTTTTTTTCAAACGAATCCCTTCAGTGATCAAAGGACTCACTGCGTAAAATGTCTGATTGAGGTTTTTTCTTTTTTTTTTCTTTTTTACATTTTTTTAAGCCCCAATAGTGGTATCACATACATTTTTCACATCAATAGTGGGAGCCCCACGTACGCGGTGTTCTTTCTGTATGATATGCGGATCAGCTGATATGTCCTGCACTATGAATTTGGACCAGCCATTCAGTTCATTTACAGATCAGTGGGTCTCTACAGCAACTGTCCTGAGATCAGTTGCAGGGATTCTGCACTAAATCAGGATGGCTTAATAACCCAATAACATGAGTAGAGTTTAACTTTGATGTCTGCGAATGTTATATTTCCGTACAGTTTTGTATAGTTACCTGCTTCGCTTTGCATACGTGGGCTTAGCATGTGTGATGCTCTCCAGTTTTATACGTTAGCCAGAACGTAAAGGTGCGACTGATCTTATGTGGCCAGTCAGATCTCTGATTTGAGTGGATCTCAGATTTTGAGTGGATATGCAGTCAATCAGTCCTTTAATATTTTTGTTTTGCACCATCAGTACTTGTGAGATGCCCAGCACCAAAAAAAATGGACATTTTCGAGAGGAAAAAAGCCTGAAAAAAAACATTAAAACGGGTGACAGATAATGTCGACTCATTTCCCATAATTTATTGTTTCCTAAATATATCCAAAGTTTGCTCTTGATTACATGCGGCTGTCATGTAAATCACTGTAGCCGCTAAAGTGTGCGCATGATGTACTGCTCTCACCCGAGGTGGGTCATAAATCATGTGATCCGCTCTAGTGTAAATGTGTCATATGAGCCAGGCCGCTCCCTGTGACTCACAGCCTGTGTGTGACTCTGCTCCCGTCTGTCTCTAGTGGCGGCAAAGCCTGGTGGCTGCTCCCATGAGCTGCTCTTCCTTTATCGCACTTCAGAAGCAGTGCTGAAACTGAAACTGGTGATGCATCACCTGGAAAGTTTTTCTATTTTTTTATTTTTTTTAATCTCTTCTCTTTCTCCTCTTTAAACTTTCTCCAACAAGACTTCCTGCTCTTGAGCTGCCATTTTCTATAGCATCAGCCTCAACGACAGTGATGATGCGAATGAGTTAATAATCACTGAGAGCGTGGGCCTTATGTCTGTCAGCACAACCCTGTACTGAGATAGCATACATTACATTACATTACATTACATTACAGGCATTTAGCAGACGCTCTTATCCAGAGCGACTTACACAACTTTTTACATAGCATTTTACATTGTATCCATTTAACAGCTGGATAATAACTGAGCAATGCAGGTTAATTACCTTCTCAAGATTCCAACAGATGTCCTTCCGGGAATCGAACTCACCTTCGGTTGAGCGAGTTCCTTACCCACTGCGCCACACTCCGTCCACACATACATCCATTGGTACACCCCCGTAGTGAGATGGTACGTGCCCATCAGTACACCCCCGTATTGAAATGGCGCAGCCGGAACGTTAGCGGTGCATAAGGGTGTTTGAGTAAAGTTTCTATGCACGCTGCATGATGCAGCGGGGGCCGTCCTGCACGCGCTCAGTTCAGAGGCGTATGGCGGCTTCGACAGCCGTAGTAATGTAAGCGTTTTAAATCGGTGCGCCGTCTGCCTCTATTGACAGCCGTGGCATCTTGTTAAGGGTCTAATATATTTGGAGGTTGAGCACACACCTGGCAGGCTTCCGAACTTGCGTGCCAATCTCAAGTGTTTAAACAATGCCCCCTGGATAATCGCATTTATTCCCCTCGTTCAGAAAAAAAGGTGTTAGAAAATTCATAAGAGTAGCGGTATCTCTGCGTGTGTATCAGTGTGTATTTGTGCACATGTGCGTGTGTGTGGATCTTGTATGTGTGTACATGTGTGCTGTATATAAAAATGTGAATGTATAATAAAGGCAACAAGTGTATATATGCAAATGTGTGAAATATATAAAAATGTGAATGTATAATAAAGGCAACAAGTGTATATATGCACATGTGTGAAATATATAAAAATGTGAATGTTTCATGAATGGTGTGATGTTTGTTTTTCCAGGGAATAATAAGGTAGAAGAAGAGGCCATGATGCAGGAGTGGTTTGTGCTTGTGAACAAGAAGAACGCCCTTATCAGGAGACAGAACCAGCTCTCTCTTCTGTAAGTTCATATCCCTTCCTGGACCCCTATATCTCTCTCACAAAGCAGCTAAAGCAATGCACGAATGGGGGAAATAGTATTTTTTGTTTGCTAACACCTGCAGCGGTGTCTTGTTAAATATTGCAAGTTTACAATGTTCTAATGAGTGCTAGCCACAGGCTTGTGAACAGTTATTATGGGCTAACAAATGAGATGTGTGAATGTTTGAATTGCATTACATCGCTGGACTGAGCTTTTAAAGTAGTCAATTAAAAGACCAGCGATTATGATTTCTCTTGTCATGTCTTTGTGAGAGCTACCACTGAAGGACAAAATTCTATTAGAGGGAGAATTACCACACTTCCCATACATACGAAGGAACTGGAATTAAATTTGCATGGCCACATTCCCGCAATAATTTCTTTCTTTCTTTTCTTTTATTTGGTTGAGGCATCTGTGCAGTGGCTTTCCGTCGTGGTTTGTGTATCACTTATTTGCAGTAGATTAATGTGAAGCAGGAGAGGTGGTGGCGAGTGCTCGAATCAATGTTTATTAAAGGTTTCTTTAAGTGTTTAATGATTTAGTAATTAACATATTGATGAACTTTTACAACTTGCCCAGGGAGAAAGAGCATGATCTGGAGCGACGCTTTGAGCTGCTGAACCGGGAGTTAAGAGCAATGCTGGCGATTGAAGGTAAGAGGGAGAGAGGGAGAGAGGGAGAGAGGGAGAGAGGCAGAGAGGGAGAGAGTGAGAGAGGCAGAGGGGGAGAGAGTGAGAGAGTGAGAGAGGGAGAGAGGGAGAGAGGGAGAGAGGGAGAGAGTGAGAGAGGCAGAGGGGGAGAGAGTGAGAGAGGCAGAGGGGAAGAGAGTGAGAGAGTGAGAGAGTGAGAGAGGGAGAGAAAGAGGCAGAGAGGCAGAGGGGATGTGTATTAACAGTTCTGAGGGAGTGTGAACGTGTCACTTACAGCTGCAAGTGTGCGGTACCTTGCCTCCGCCCTACATACATGTGTGTGTGTGTCTGCGTGTGCGGTGGCAGCGTGTTTTGTGGTGTGTGGTGTGCGTGTGTGTCGGTGTGTTCTCGTGTGGTGTGGTGTGTGTGTGTGTGTCTGCATGTGTGTCTGCGTGTGCATGTGCGTGTGTGTGGAATTGCTACTCTTTATCATTTAAAGACTGTTTACACAGTGATGGAACACTGATATGACTGCATGTGTGGCACGTTTAAGATGCGCGTTGTAATTAATTTAGTTCTGTGTTACACGCAGCATCTGGCCGTGCATCAGCGAGATTTTTTATTTTTTTAAGTTTGGTCACAGGCAGATGTTCTCTTTGAGAATCTCATCTGAAGCAGAGGGGAGGAGGGGCGGTGGAGAGAAGGCCTATTGTGTTGTATCAAAGTTGTCTGCTTAAGTTTAATCCCTTTGACTCTGTCCTCTTTTGCAAAATGAACCTTTTACAATCAATGCAAATTGATTTTGCTATTCGATGGTGACCCCTGAACCCGGCGGCTAGCCATGGTCATTTCTTTTTGCACCTGATAAGGTACCTGATCCATAATAAATCAATTCTAATTAGTTTTTGTGGACTTGGCGGATGGGCGACACGCATAGCCGAGGCAAAGATCTTTTTTTATTATTGTTATATCTGTCAGACACCTGCCTTGCCCAGTAGCTTATCTGCTCTTTTATACGGTGTTGATTTGAAGGGAGTAATTCCTACTTTTTTTGTTCTCCATTTTCAATTGCTGGCTAATTGTTAATCTCAGTACAGAGCATTTGTCGGAGCTCAAGGACGTTTTCTCAATTTGTTTCAATTAGAAGTTTTTTTTATTTTAATTGTAATTCAACATAGTCACATTCATCATTTGTTTCATCCTTTGTATTGTATGTTAGCCACAAATAAAGAGTAGAGGTCTTGAGGTATTGGGTATTTAAACAAACTGCTGTGCAATGCAGTAAATTTGTCACACACAGTTTTTTTATTATGATTTGTTAAACGGCATAGGCTGCAGTCTCAGCTATCTCCTTCACTGCAGGACGGACATCAGAACGTGTTTCCTAAATAATGAAATAATGATACGTTAAAGGATATGTAAAAAGTAGACTAAAACTAAAATCGCTTCTTCGGTTGCTTTTTCTGAGCTCGTCCGTGCTTTTTCTAACCTGCATGCACATCTTGCATACTCAACTTGTTGAGTTTTTTTTTTCCTGTCGTGCTCCCACTTATCACCGACCCACCCCCCCCCCCATTTTTTTTTTTTTTTTAAAGGTGTGCACTTAACATTCAGAGGTAGGGCTTTCTTCTGGGAGCCAGATAGTTCTGACCCGCTGGCGGCGAGAGCCTGCATCGCTCTGCTATTTGGTGCTCCAGCAGGCCCATTCAGGGCGGTGCAATACAGGCGGGTAATTGCTGATTTGCTTGGCCAGCTGATGACAGAGAGAGACAGGGTCGAGAGGTGTTCAGGCACAGAAACTGATAGAAAGCCAAGGTGCTTTATCAGGGGTGAGGGCTTGACCTGTCAGAGTAGACACCCCCCCTCCCTTCCTCCTCATCCCCAGCACAGGCACACACAAACACGCTGGCCGCAGACAAGCACACGCACGCGCACACACAGCACACAGACACACACACCCAGTGCACAGACACGCACGCCGTGCACACACACCGCGCACAGACACACACACGGCGCACGGACACTCACATATCAACAGCACACACACACATATCTACAGGACGCGCACGCACGCACACACACACACACACACACACCTGCTGCCTAATGTGTTTTCTGGATGGCAGTGGTGTGACGGGGAGGCTTGCATGTGAACACACAGCAGGTGTGTGAAGAGGTTGGGGGCAGTTGGGTGGGCAAACAGAACGATGAGCCTGGTCTGACTGAGTGTGTGTTAATATAGAGATGTGCCCTCTCCCGCTGATGCACTATTACATGTGTACAAATGGACACTAGACCGCATCCTCTATGTGCTTTATGTCCTAGTGAACCCACTTATGTGCTGAAGCTGCTGTTTTATAAATGTGGACTTTAGAAATGATTTTACTTTGTGCAGATAGCATGGTGACCTATGGTGCAATAGAAATAAACAATTAGCAAGTGCAAATACTAAAAATAACAAGTCTGCTATATTAAAATACCATAATGTGACCCCAAATAAAACTGCAGTACACACATCCAAGGGCAAGATTTCCACTTAAATCAGTTTTAGTTTAATCAATGTTGGCAGTTACTCGCAGTAACCAAAAGCAAAAAAAAAAAAAACCTAAAAAGGCGTTAAGAAGGTAGTGAGTATTAAAGGCAGGTGATTATTTGATTATTACAGAGAGCTTGTATCATTTCTAAAAGCAAGGGAGCGCGGAAGGATCACAGTGTAAATAAAGGAAAGGCTAATTGTGGGTTGGGGGGTAAAGTCAGTGGATCCCCAGCGTGGCTTGTGAACAGAGTAAAGAACATTCCGGTTGGCGTGAGGAGTAATCCTGCAGCACGGTCCTTGTTTGTTCTCCCAGTATTTACTGTTTGCCTGGAAAAGCAGCTTTGAGCGCAGGGTGGTCTCGGGCGGTGCGTGGAGGTTACCTTTCCGCCAAAGCGACCCGTCCACCGGCCGCCCCTCTTTCTCTTCTCCTCTTCCTCTCCTTCTGGTGACTTCATTTTCTCTGCGGGTCGAGCGTTTGAAAGCGGACTCTTCTTTCTTAAAGGGATTTATGCATAGGTTTTTTTCCCCCATTTTTTTTTTCTTCCTGTAGTTACGCTTTTATATGATAAGCTTTTTTATATGTTTAAAATCAATATGTAATCCTGTGCAGGGGCTTATCCCCCCAACAACCCCATTTGTAAATCTATTTCAGCTTTGTTACACGTCTGGGGCGCAGTATTCCACAGATTGATTAGGTGCAGTTCCAGAATCCTATCAAATGGCCAGCTCTGATGATGTTGCAAACTCTTTCAGGGTTGCTAGTTGACTGGAACTAAAGATAAGACAGGATGACAATTCCCCTTGCACTTTTCTGAAAAGGTGGGGTGGGGGGGGACCTGTTAATTTCCATTAAAGTGCAGACAATTTCTTGTTTTCGTGTTCTGCTTTTGTGTTTTTTTTTTCTTTTAGTTTAGTTTTTTTTCTTCTTTTTTAAATCTGACATTACTTTATAAAGGTGAAAGTTAAAGAAAATTGTTTTGAAAGGGATCCAGGGAATATGAATTATCAATTAAAAGCTATTTTTTCAAAACTTCATTTTTTTAATCTTTTCATTTTTTATGTTGCTAAACATTAATCGCTAAAGAGTAGTCAAGTTTTTCTCCAAGCAGTTATATTAATTTTGCGATTAAAACATTTGCACATAACATTATGATCATTTCTCTCAGTCATCTTTTTCCATTCCTGGCCTTTTTCCATAATAAAGCCAGCCCGTAGTCATCCGAGGCATGCAGCCCCGCATTGACTGCAAGCTCTTTCTGTGCTTCTTTGCTTCTGAGTAATGAGTATAGTTACCTCCCTCTCTGATCTTGCCCCTCTCTTTGTTAAGCAGGTAACCCTGTGTTCAAAAGTGAACCCTCCTTTCTCAAACTCAATCTGCATTGTTATTTAGTCGGCAACCTTATGAAAAAGGCTTTTTTTAAAAATTTTTAAACATTTTTTAAAGTTTTTTTTTTCTTCTCTTAATGGCCTTCCTATATATGCTTTATTTTCAACAAGGATCCAAACTCTTGTTCTCAGTTTTTTTAAGTGGTCTCCCCCTCTTTTTTAAATTTACTTTTCTTTTTATTTTATTTATTTATTTATTTTATTTTTTTACAAAGAAAATAGTTTTTCAGCAGAACTTTTTCTCCTCTCTGAGAAGTTAATTTTCTTTGTAACTTTGTTTCAGGTTTCAGACTCCTGTCTGTTGGTTCCTTCGTTTTGATTAGCTACTTGGAGAACCAAATCTTGTGAAATAAGACTGCATTTTCCTGCTTGCTTTTTCTCTCCTACCGATTAGCAGCAACTGCAAAACAACAAAAATACTTTTCTTTAAAACTGCAGCCAAAACGAAGAAAATGTTTGCGTACTTTAAAGAGAAAACAGGGCCGAAATTTAGTGTTTGTGTGTTACTCCGGAGTTGCATCTCGTTGTAAATTTGCAAATATTAAGCAGAACTCCCTGAAGAACCACTCGCTTTCATAAAGCTACTGAGCAGTTTGCGCTCTTGAATAAATTTTGCATTGGAGGGGGGTCATGGGGATTTGAACCAGTGCATTCTTGTGTGGCTTGTGGAGACTCACATGGTTACCATTGGTGTGCATTGTTAGGGTTATCTGAATAAGCAGCGACCATGTGAGTTTTAACGTGATTGCCCAGGGGCAGTGGAGAAAAGGAGAGGGGAGAGTAATCCAAAAGGATTGCACACACTCTTTGCACCCATTCCCCCCCCCCCCTCCTTCTCGTCCTCCTCCTTCTCCTCCTCTTTTTCTGCAGTGAGGGGGAGGGAGGAGGGGGAGGGGACAGGGGGAGGCGGTGCCCTGTGTGAGTGGTTGTAGGTTCTTTGGCTGGTGTCTGATTTCTCCTCCCGCTCCTCATTTGTTCTGCCTTGTCTCTCATCATTCCTTCTCATTGTTTACTTTCCTAATGAGAGGGGCGGGACGGCCGGGGCTGTGATTGACAGCCGCCGGCTCTCTCTCTCTGCCTGGCTGGGGAAGAACTTTGGCTTTTTAGCTTGCATGTGCATGGAAAAGAGGGGAAAAAACCAGCGGGGGGTTAGGTGGGGGTGTTTTTTTTCTTTTGTTTTTTTTTTCTTCAAACCCCTCTGAGGGATATGAGGCCTTGTGGATAAGATGTTATTGGCCCTGTCCTACCCCTCTGGGTATGCCTGTGTGCCTGGGTGGAGTGGGGATTGTTCTTGGCTCGCTGTGGTCCGAGCGGCCCGTAGACATGGAGAAGGGTGAACCACAAAGAATGAATGCCTGACAAGTTTAGACTCTTGTCCCGTTAGCAGCTAGCGTAGCTGACAAGAGTGAGGGCCAGTGCTGTTCTCTGGGGGGGTGGGGGTGGGGGGGCTCACGGACTGGGTCCTGCTTTTTCACTTAGAGAGGAGGATTCTGGGAAAAATGCACTGTGCCTCACTAAGGGATTTTATTTTATACATTTTTCTTTTGACTCCACTTGCCTCAGTCACTAGGTAAACATGGCTGAGCTGTGGCTCAACTTACAAGAAGTGGATATCCTTGTTGTGGTATTTGTCCCCTTTTAGAACACTGAAAGGCTCTTCAATGATTTTTTTTTTTTTTTTTCATGCATTTGGAAATTTAAGAGTAGTTGCACAACACCAAGGAATTTAATTTGGTGCAGAGGAGGGGAAAAAAATAACTGCCAAATATTGTAATTGTGTTAATCTCGCTCCGTGGCTGACTTCAAAGGCAGTGAGGTTAAATGAGAGAGGAGGAGCCCTTTCAGGACAAACACATGGCGCCCAGCGTGAGATCCACCCAACTGTTGCAATTTGACGGAATGAGAGAAGAAATATTTATATTTAATACATTTTGAACTGGTTTTTGGCCTGATGTCCAAAAATGAGTTTTATAATCAATTATTTTTAGGTATTTGTCTGCCTAAATTAAGCTTCCTGGTAGTCTTGCAGCCCGCTTCCATGGTTTCCCTCAGCTTCTATTATTATTATTATTATTATTATTATTATTATTATATGAATGTTTTAGTGGAGTACAGTTCCTTCTTGGCCTGATTTAGCTCTAGTTGTGAGCTTACTTTCATTATTAAGAGTCAGGGATTCCTCTCTGGATGTAGATCGATCCTTAGGTCTGGGCTGCTGTTTGAGTCCAGAACACGAGGCCTCATTTTATGGGAGAGGTCTTCTAGAAAGCCCCATTTCTGACGAGCCACTGGGCCCCTAAGGTACATGCATCTGGATTGGCTGATTCTGATTTCATCTGCGCTCACTGTAGATACACGTGTACCTGAGTGTTTGCACTGCAAGCACACATTTACACCCCCCTTTTTAATCAACTGGTCATTAGACGTGTCTTATTACATAGCCGTCCTAGTACATCAAACTTGTTCACCCACATTGTGCAGAAATACATAGGGAATATTCCATGTTGACAACGGAAAATAGCCGGTCCCTCTCCGGATGGAACTTTGTTGTTGCTTTGTATTTGTTTTCTTGTAAAACCTGTTTTATGCAGTCTAATGCGGGGGGCGGGGGGTGCACCAGTAGGGTTGCAGATTGGTTGAATCCTGTGTGCGATCAGAGCTGGGCTGAACTGGGCTGGGCTGAGCTGAGCTGAGCTGAGCTGGGCTGAGCTGAGCTGAACTGGGCTGAGCTGAGTTGAGCTGAGCTGAGCAGAACTGGGCTGAGTTGAGTTGAGTTGAGCTGAGCTGAGCTGAGCTGAGCAGAGCTGAGCTGAGTTGAGCTGGGCTGAGCTGAGTTGAACTGGGCTGAGTTGAGCTGGGCTGAGCTGGGCTGAACTGGGCTGAGCTGAGTTGAGGTGGGCTGAACTGATCTGAGCTGGGCAGGGGCTAAGCTGAGTTGAGCTAAACTGGGCTGAGCTGGGCTAAACTGGGCTAAATTGGGCTGAGCTGGGCTGAACTGGGCTGAACTGGGGTGTGTCTTTACAGACTGGCAGAAGACCGAGGCTCAGAAGCGCCGGGAACAGCTGCTGCTGGACGAGCTGGTCATACTGGTCAACAAACGAGATGCCCTGGTCAGGGACCTGGACGCCCAGGAGAAGCAGTAAGTGAACCAGAACTTGGGCATGCTGTTAGGCCCCCAGGGCTGTTAGGTCCCCAGCACTGTTAGGCCCCAGAGCTGTTAGGCCCCCAATGCTGTTAGGGCCCTAAAGCTGTTAGGACCCCAATGCTGTTAGGGCCCTAAAGCTGTTAGGACCCCAGCATTGTTAGAACCCCCTTGGACCCCAGCGTTGTTAGGACCCCAGAGCTGTTAGGACCCCAGCATTGTTAGGACCCCCTTGGACCCCAGCTTTGTTAGGACCCCAGAGCTGTTAGGACCCCAGCATTGTTAGGACCCCCTTGGACCCCAGCGTTGTTAGGACCCCAGAGCTGTTAGGACCCCAGCATTGTTAGGACCCCCTTGGGCCCCAGAGCTGTTAGGATGCACCTCTTTGGCCACTCACTGGACATCCCAGGTTCAGCCATGACTTGTGGAGCTGGGTCTCTGGTCTTGCAGTACCCCTTCATTCATGGGTGGGCACAGGGCACAGTATTTTGGGGTACGCTGCCTTGCCACCCCGTACAGGGCACAGCACTCAGAGGGTTTCTGTTGCAGGACTGAAGGAAGGCGACGAACACCTGGACGCTATTGAGAAAACAAGGAAAATCAAGAAAGAAGAAAAATGCGTCCTTCAGTGATGGTCATATAATTTAAGAACACAACTAAATTACAGGAACCTTAATATTCAGTAATCATTCGGTTCACAGCTATGTAGTGTTTACTACTTAAGTTTTTTTTTTTAAGTAGCTTTTTAATGCTGTGTACTGAACTAAATCTGGTTCTATCCTTTAATTTCATTTTAATTTATTTAGTTGCTCAAACAAGTAAGGTACTTTTAAAATCTATTACGCACCCCAGCACCAGAAAACACAAACACAAGAGCCGGAGGAATTTCATACCTCAATACTGATCAAAGGTTTTATAAAGACAATATTAAGAAAATATTCTAATGGCTTTTGACTTTTACAACAAACAAAAAAAACTACAAACACACAGCCTCATACTGAATGTGTTTTACTGTATAAAGGGTACATTTCTAAAGGCTTTTAGGTACATTTCATGTTAAGTGTTTGTTCATAATTTAAGGGGGCGTCACTAAAGGGCAAACACCCAAACAAAACTAGTGGGAAATGTAATTTTTTTTCTATTCATTATTGTAAGCAGTGTTCTATAATTTACAATTTTATTAGACGATTTATTTCCGTTTTCAGGTGGTTTACGTGAACGAACCATTTTGTGAGGAGAGAAAGTTGCGATAAAAAGACGTGTTTAGTTGTTGCTCCAACAGGCGGTAGCCTCCCTGGCATTTAGGCTGTATATCGAGTATCATGAAAAATGTCTTTCAAGAGAAAAGTTACAATTCTTTTACGAAAAGGAGTGATTATTTATTGCCGTTTTTCCATTCTTCGGTCACATAAAAATGACCGTAACATCCTGACCGTGTACATTTGCTCAATGACGTTTTGTTAATATTTATTCTATACTGTACTTAAAAGAGAAATATGCAGTCGTGCAGATATCAAGGTTTCACACATCTGGTGCAACTGTATTTTTGTGTGACCAATTACCTGTTTATTTATTCTCGTGTCATTAAATTCCAGTACTTTCATACTCTATTTCTGGGTTGGAAATTACTTAAAAATATTTATTCAGTGAATGTACAGCTCGAAAAGTATATACGTAGACTACTTTTTAAAAATCATCAAACAACATCCATCATTCAAATCTATGTTATTAGAACTTGTAATGCTTAGATTGTCTTGGATCTCTAACTCGGGCCTTGTTTCAAAAGGTAGTAGACTATTGGAAAGCGTATTATATAACAAGTATTTTTACAACTATTCATTTGAAAGGCATTGTACACATATAAAATAATATAGCTCTGGTTTATTATTTAATATGCCGAATAAAGTCAAAGTAACAGCGACAAAATGAAACGTGATAGGCTGCTGCGAAAACTGCACCATCAATTAATTTCACATTCATTTACATTTACTGATTAGCCTACGACATATTACGGGCACGTTAAAGATGTTTGTATTTTATCAGCACAAAGATTAGACCAGGATTTCCTTAAATTAAGTCGAGGACAGAAAACCCGTTGTATTATTCCTCTGTTACGTTTTAAAGTGCAGACCATTGTAAACGTGTTCTTAAAAATACAAATAAAATGGAAAGTATATGGAAAAACATATAGGCCTACATTTGCGCCACAACGTCGAGAAGCCCTTTACAGTTTAAGTTTTACCTAATTCCCTAGCGCTTTGTGAGAATTCATAAATTTGTTTGCATGTTGGTGTAATTTAGGTTAATGCCGATTACCCATTCCTGAGAGGCACATTAGACGAAATCTTTTTAGACAGAACATCAGTTTCTACGGGAAAAGGTTGAAATAAAGAACCACCTCTTAGCTGACCGCTGAATACCCATAGTCACAGCTCCGCATCTCTGATTAAACTGTGAAAATAAGTTTTGACAGCTGACGTCCTCTCTGGCCTTTTTAATGCTTTTAAATTAATTTAGTGAGCGCGTCTCTGCTTGGGTCCAACTGCAGGTCCATATTATGTCCCCTTTTGTTTTTGTTTTTATGACTTCGTTGTTAACACTGGTGACTGTAATCTGCTGAATAGAAGACAATTAATTGCGTTCACAACCGATTACACCCCGGGGAAAAAATAGTCTCTTCAAAGTAGGCTATAGGCTAACCTGCGGTAGAAACCAGGTGACGGTTTAAACCGTTTTAATCGTTTGCGTGAATTTAACCTACGCAAACATTAGGTGAAGTAAGGATTATCTATTGATTCACAGAGATGTGTATGTCGTTCCTTTTATTTTAGTCTAAATCCTGCACATATCAAAAGTGTGTACAGAAAAATGTGTACAGAAAGCTCTTAAATTAAGTTTTGTGTGTGTGTGTGTGTGTGTGTGTGTGTGTGTGTAAAACATCGCACGGTTGCAAACCTAAGCAAATACTAAGGGAACTGAAAGGACATTGACTTTAATATTAGCAGCTTTACATAATTGTTTGTTTATATTAATAGTCTACTTGTCAAGTAAAAGTGACTTTGGTTAAAATCCTAAAATCTGTTTTTTTGGGAATAACATTACACGCCAATTATTTCAAGACTGTTGTAGGGAAAACTGAGTTTTAAACAGTCCATATGTAAGCAAATGCATATAAATGAAAATTCGTGAGATATATTATGCAAACAAAAAACCTTACTCATTTCTAAAACAATTATTTAACTATCAGAAGATTAAAATTGTTGAAGGATCAGGTATACTGATTTAACATCTTTTTATATCCTCAACGTAATAAAAAGATAAAAAATATATAATCCGTTTTCTCGAGAAACGTTAAAATCAAACTGAATCTGAAAAACAGAACTTCTACTTCTATGAACAAAAATAAATGCGTAAGAAATAAATAATAAAATAATAATGATCCTTACCTGGCGAGGTTTCCCAAACTGCCTGCGGGTTGTAGCGAACACGAATCACACAGGCGGAAAAGGGAGAAAATATCGGCATTAGTAGGCTAATATTCATGTTAACATGTTTTGCACAAAATGCGCGAAGTAAAATGCAGGCATTGCTCCTAAGAACAGAGAAGAAATACCGATCCATGTCTGGACTGGATTAATCTCCTGTGTATTGCCCCTGTAAATACTTTGATGTCTGTAGCCTCACCTCGCAGGTGCCGATCAGTCGGATTTCATGAAGACCCTTCCATTGAATGTCCTTCCTACTTACAAAAAAAAGTACCAAGGGAAGATGTTACGGATCCTTTTGCACAGTCTTCTTACAATATCGTATTTTATGCATCATCGTTTTAATAAGCACCGACAACATTCACGACCTGCTCCAATCCTGCCGGCTAAAGAGACAAAACTTTCGCCCCCCTCCCTCTTCGCTGCCCTAATCCCAGGCTTTACGAGCTCAGCATTAAGAAAATTCGACTGCAATTTGGGATTAGACAAATACTCTTATTACAAAAGGTTAGTGCTACTTGATATCTTGATACGTAAACCAGGTTGCTCACAACCTCTTAAACAGACACCAGGAATATAGAACGGCAAAATCTGCAGGATTGTTAAAGCAATATCTCTTTTGTGGTTTAAAGTCCATGTTGCAATTTGTCCATTTGTTAACGGCTCTTCGGTAATAGTTCTACCATAGAAAATGTTCCGGGTTGCATTCTGATGGGAGAAACTATTCGCCATTTACAAATTTGTTCACATGAGGACTTAGGCCTCACTTAGCTCGTGTGATAGTTTTTCAAATGGCAGAACCATGTAGTATACGCAGACACCACTTAATACTTGTATATAAACACAACCTTTATTTATTTTATTCTAACTTTTTCTGTAGCTTTATATTTTCACCTAAACTTTTAAAAGCCTACAGCGGCATCTTCGTTCATCCTTTCAAAAGTGCATGTGTCGATGACTTTAGATGTATAGAAGAGCCGTGTAAATCCTGTCTTTGATTGTATGTCCCTTATAGTTAAAAAAAAATGTAATTTCGTTCGTCGGGCGGTCACTTGCTTTGAACATTAGCTCGCTTTCAGCTCCGGCCTCAATTAGAATGAGTTGATTTTGTGAGATCAACAAAAGAACCGAGCAAAGGCTTATTAGGCTCCTCAGAGCATCTCACCAACCCTTTGAGAAACGGTTAAGGAAACAGTGCGCCCTCCATGATATTCTGTTACCGTATTTTATTGGTATTTCTTTGGGAACGGGAGGCTTGAAAGGTACTTTCTTTGATTCCAAAGCTATGATTCTTTCTGGGCTGATTTCATTTATTTTCTGGACGGACTGAGTTGTTCTTTAATTCTTTTCACATTTCCCCTCTGTGTGTTAAAAAGACTGTCCCTATTAAACTTTGCGCAGACTGTTCTGAAATGTAATTCTAAGTGGGGATTAGTTTACCATTAATATTCATGAGATTGAGCTACAAAAAATGAAAATAAATAAAATAGATCGTTTAAACCGCTCTATGTTCTGTACTCTCATACTTTGGGCCTGATAAATAGAATGTAAAAAAGCACTACCTAGTAATCGCATCTTATTTTATCATAAACGTACATTATTTATTTTACTGTCAAGATAAAATCATAGACTACAGACCTATGTTTTTGTCATCTTCCCTGGATACGAAATTGCAGTTGAAATAATCTTTCCATTATAAATTCGCCCCTCTACACAACTGAAAAAATCAAGCCTCTTCAAGCTGGCAATCCCGTAGCTAGCATTATAAAATTAAAAAGATAATTTTCCGAATACACAATTTATATTCCACAAGGGGTAGGCCACTTTTCAAATTATATAGTATACAATTATCAAAAAAGGTTTTGAATTTTGGCACCCCGCGTGCCAAATAAGTAATGGCATACTTATACTTACACTCATAATAATTATAATGAGAATTTATACGCATGTATTGGATGCTTTACGTTTACGGTAAAATTGGCACCCTCTTACTGATTTCTTCACCAAATTAAAATGGCAGCACATTTAAAATGGTAAAGACTGGTGAGATGCTGGCGAATAGACTGTGGTCAGTTTGAATGTTTTTCTACCGACAAAAAATTATATATATATATATATATATATATACATACGCTATATATATATATATATATATATACGCTATATGAAAGTTCAGTTTAGGCGGGTAGTGTTATATCACGTTTTAATGTATTGCAGAAGTGTGGCCTCATAATAACTGCAAAGGAAATAGCCTATAGATTGAGAAAAACTACCAAAAAAAGGTTTTTAGTATTTCAAGCCTATACATATATATTTTAACCAGCCGATCGTTGTTAAACATTTATTTCCTGTATATGTCGAATATTTTCTCTTTTTTTAATCCGTCCGGTCACTCCGCAGGTTTATGTTGTCGTCGATCAAGAGAGGTGGGGCTTTCAAGCA
This sequence comes from Anguilla rostrata, assembly GCF_018555375.3. Taxonomy (NCBI): domain Eukaryota; kingdom Metazoa; phylum Chordata; class Actinopteri; order Anguilliformes; family Anguillidae; genus Anguilla; species Anguilla rostrata. The sequence continues at coordinate 21,315,636 of NC_057950.1, read as the reverse complement.
GTTCTGTGCAAGGAGTGGCTGTTTCAACGGTCTGTTTCAACGGGGGCGCGCAGGGATTGGTTGGAGTGGGCGGTTCCGCAGGTGTCTTACGCTCATAGAGGGACAGGGTAGAGAGAAGGTGATCAATCTCAATCCGTCTACATTAGCAATCACCTAAACACAGTACTAGACATATTCGAGTAGTCAAATGCAGTCATCTTGATTTATTTGGTCGTAAATCAAAACAATCAGTGACTGATACAGTGAAACTACTGCAGACCACGTGTGAGATCCCAGCATCGGCACACCTGCGTTTTAAAATACTTTATTTATTTTGTATATCGGCTACTTGTTTGTACCCTTCAACCGTATTGCTTTCCAGAAATCTTCGATTGGTGGATATTTCTATACAGACACGCATTTGAACAGACAGAAAAAAGAGGAAAAGAAGGAGAAGGATATAAAAAAGGTAAGTTCTGGTTCCACTCTTGCGATTCTTCGTAGTTTCTCTATCAATTATTTTTGTCACACCACTTTAAAAGCGCTTGCCAAGTGTAAAACGCCTCGCCTTCCTGAGTTCGTTGTGGAAAAAATTGAAACTCGTGCTTGCTCGGTGTTTTACTATCGGGAAATATTAAAAGCATGCGTGTTTGTTACGGTGATCACGGCATGTTAATATATTTAACAAAAACATTCACTTTGAGACGAGCGAAGAAAGTTTTATGGTTCTTGTTTTTCGTTTTACTTTTCTCTGTGGAACTTTGGATGTATGACCATGTAATTATCAATTCATTTTTACTGGAAATTGCTGGAACCAATTTCGAGTAAGATTAAATAAAACGTATCCAGATTCTAGTCAGTGTGCCTGGACGGGGCTGATTTATATTTTTATTCTCATGGAAATGAATAATTTTGAGCCCGATTGCCCATTAAGAATGTTGAATGTACTTAGTAGATAATTGGAGAGGCGTGTTTTTGGTTTTTGTTAATTTATTTTGCTGATAAGACCCCTTCTTTAAATGGTCTCCCTGGAGGTCTAATCTAAATTGTAATTGAGTTCATTTGCAAGGAGCTCTCCTTTTCAATCTGTCCTGCAGAGCTGGAAATGTAGTCTGAGCAATGTCTAAATACACAGAAAACTCCAGGTTTACTTTTCTCAGCAAGGGCCCAGATAGTATCTTCGTCAAAAGATGGAGGGAAATTCCCCCCTCCCCTCTCCTTGTTAAATTATTTAATTTACAATTACATTTGTGATATCATGCGCTAATAAAATTACGGAAATTACGGAAAGAAGTACCGATGCAAACTATATCCATTGTTTTTTCCGCAATAACCTTAACTACTAGGTTTAGGGTCTCGTTAGCTAAGATGTGTTGAGTTATTTCATCCCCATATAACATTTAATTGTCAGATTCAATCCTGTAGCATAATTGGTTTTACATTAAGCACAGAGATGTTGATAGAGATAAAGCTCCACGAAATGGTTTACAAAAAGAATGTTTTATATGGCCGTATTCGGGAAGAATGCTGAATACAACAATTAGGCCTGCGCGCGTCAGGACTTGGGGAAAAATCTATTTGGGTCACTCGTAATTTAGAGATATTCCATGCTACTTTGGCTAAAAAGTTTTTTAAGTAAAAACATTTTAAAATTATGCAGGAATATGAAGGCCACCTTGAGATTTTTGGATGAACACGCATAGACACAACTGTAGTTAAAACTCGTAACATGAAATCATGGAGTTAAACTATTGTAGAAAACAATACTAAAACGCACACGGGATTCAATTTGAAATCGAATTTATTTGCCTGCTTCCAACAGACATGCGTGTATGTTCTCTCCGAGAAATAAAATGTTCAAAGGATTTTTTAAATGTGAACGCAACTTAATGAGTTTCCTTGAGATCATACAAAAAAACGCATCATTGAAATAGGGTAATCACAAATGATTTCTATTATTTAATTTTTTTAAATAACCTATACATATTGAGTGGCGCACTCCAAGTATGGAGAGAAATGTACAGGCTATAGTGAATGCTATTTCAGCTGTCACAGATGCACACATTATTTAAACGGCTTAAAACACACTTGTGTAAAACGCACCTGGAGTATTTCAAGAAACAATTGAAACATAAAACAGGCTCGAAAACTATCGTATGCATTCTTAAATAGTCTGCTAATGATAAAACAATTTCGGGAAACATGATTTTTATTCATTAGTGATATTTTTTATTATTTTTTTTTTTTTTAAGTCTACAGATTTTGTAGATAAATAGTATAGTGATGAATTTAAGTATTTTCATTAATCTTATCTATATATTAATCTATATGCATTCCAAGTAACATTTTATTTTCCATATTTAATGCAAAGTTTAATCGAAGGGTTCTGCGTTTTTTTTTTTTTTTAATCTGATGCAGTTACAAAAAAGGTTAAGCATTTCATTACGAGCCCCTGAAAACATCATGGTCATATATTTTAAGGACTTTTAAGTGATGGATCATATTTAAAAGGCGTGAATAATTTGAGTGCCAGTGGAGGCTAAATTTTTTTTAAAAAATAGTCTTTGTTGCAATTTAGCAAGTTTTCATTCTTGTATTTACACTTCGTCCTGTCATACTTTTAATCTAAACTTCTGTGTCTTTAAGTTTAAATTGTTTTGTCATTTTCGTTCATTGTAAGGGCATGATCAATTTACCGGTTTTTGTATTTTTAGATTAAGCGTGTCCTTTCTCGTCTTTTTCAGTCTTTCTTTTGGTCCTTTTCCCGTCAAACTGCAACATCGGGGGAAATCGAACTACTGGCAAGAACTGGGGAGACCCGTGACTGCCTCTAGCATGATGTCATACCTCAAACAGCCCCCGTACGGCATGAACGGCCTGGGGCTCAGCGGTGCAGCCATGGACCTACTTCACCCTTCTGTAGGATACCCAGGTAACACGCGCTGCTCGGCGCACCGATTTTCCCCCTTGAAAACCATAGTATTCAATCTGAAAATTTGCAGTGCACTCAGAATCGGTGCGTGAGAATTTATTTTGCAGTGTCATTAAAAAGTGCCATTGTAGGTTGCTTAGGTTATAACAAGTGTTATAGTTTCAGATTTAATGACCTGGGAAGGCCTAGGTTCCATTTTTGACGCTCTATTCAAGATCTGAAAACGAATATTAAAGTGCAGGTCGATGAAGGCTTTCCCCCTTCGCAGTAAAACGTCATAGATCAGCGAGACTAGTGATATTTCGGAAGGTACGATATTAAGGATTATTTTAGGACTATGTTATCTTAGTTTTCAATAAAGAAAAAATCAGTTTTCACGAAATTCTGCAGAATTCCCGTGCTACGTACAATAATAACAATTCCATACTAATTATTCCTAATGTAAAGGGCAAAAAATGTAATGTAGACTCACTTGTCTGCAGTGTTGGTTCGTGGTTAAAATAAATATTTTCTAGTTGTTAAAAAAAGTTGTGCATAGGCCCGTTTTCTTTTTTGTTGACCTGGACATCCCGGCCTGTTTTTCTGTAATAATTATACAACTTTTCCCTTCAATTCCTGTTGATAGAATCACTTATTTGCAGAATGCTCAGTTTTATATTTCTTACTTTTATTCGGTTTGTTTCAGCGACGCCGAGAAAACAGCGCCGAGAAAGGACTACCTTTACGCGCTCTCAGCTGGACGTATTGGAGGCGCTCTTCGCCAAGACGCGCTACCCGGATATATTTATGAGAGAAGAAGTTGCCCTGAAAATTAATTTGCCCGAATCCAGAGTCCAGGTATTGATTATTATACTAATCCTACGTCACCACCTCTACTAAGTTAGGGGTTCTCTCTGTCTGCTCTTGTTGGCCATTCTGAATTCTACATCGCGCAGGGGCAAATGCGTCACCATCTATGGAATAAGTTTAGTTGAGATGCACTTTGGCGAACAAAACGTATTTGCAGTTGTAATCATACGCCTGTTTGTGTCGGACTCACGCGGGTTCAGGCAACCCGCTCAGTGGCCCCCTCTTGTGCTGCGTTTTTGGAAATAAAGGATGAGAAACAAACAGAAACTCGATTGCAGTTCGCGAAGACTGTGAATGCATTTACTTCGAATTCTCGAAATGTTGTCTTTGTTTCATGTTGCGAATTATTCATACAGATCTGCGCAACCCATTTAAGTTAAAATGCACTGGTACATACACATAAAAATAACTCTCAGTTGATTATCTTTCATGTTGTTTTTTTCCATTTATAGTTTATTCAATTTTCAAACTCATTTTGGATCATTTTATTTGATCTATTACCGTGTCGTGTAGATTCATTATAACTGTGTCGTGTAGATTCATTTTGACTAATCAAATGGACATAAGTTATAGATGGATAAACATCAATTATATGGTTATACATTTAATTTGATACATTTATACATTCTACAGTGTGGATTTCAAATGTAGGCTACCATATATTTGATATGCACATTTTTGTGAATATCACTTCAGACCATTACATTTGGGCATACAATTATGGAGCCTATTTACTACCTCTTCTTATTATGTCTTCAGAATGTATGCAGCAAAAGTTCTGAATGAGTAGTCCCACTTCAAACTATTAAATTACGCAAGAGAAATTCAATAGCGTGTTATCTAGGTACAATTTCCATGGTACAGTATGAAATTAAACCTCATGGAAAAACTGGACCCTGGATGCACGCTAACAATTTTGCTAACAATTGACCACTTTGCCTTAATTACATGTATTCCTCATTTCACATTCTCCTTTTTGAGAATGTTTGTTTTTTTTTCAAACTTGCTTGTGGTTGAATTTGCTAGGTGTGGTTTAAAAACCGTCGGGCCAAGTGCCGACAGCAGCAGCAGAGCGGCAGCAGCACTAAGGTCCGTCCAGCCAAGAAGAAGTCCTCGCCTACCCGTGAGAGCACGGGGTCGGAGAGCAGCGGCCAGTTCACTCCACCTGCCGTGTCCAGCAACGGCTCCTCCTCCAGCTCCAACTCCTCCAGCAACAACGCGGGCATCAGCAGCACTTCTACCTCCATCAGCACTCCCGTCTCCTCCATCTGGAGCCCCGCCTCCATCTCCCCGGGCTCCGCCCCTCCGTCCGTCTCCCTGCCTGAACCCATGCCGCCCACCAACACCTCCTGCATGCAGCGCTCCGTCTCAGGGGGCAGCGGGTCCTCCTACCCCATGTCCTACAACCAGACCACAGGCTACAGCCAAGGCTATCCAGCCCCATCCAGCTCCTACTTTGGCGGAGTGGACTGCAGCTCGTACCTCGCCCCCATGCACTCTCACCACCACCCGCACCAGCTCAGCCCCATGGCGCCCTCCTCCATGTCGGGACACCCGCACCACCACATCAGCCAGTCCTCGGGGCACCACCACCACCACCATCACCACCACCACCAGGCCTACAGCGGGGCTGGCCTGGCCTTCAACTCCTCAGACTGCCTGGATTACAAAGACCAAACTGCCTCCTCTTGGAAACTCAACTTCAACACGACGGACTGCTTGGACTACAAAGACCAGGCCTCCTGGAGGTTCCAAGTTTTGTGATTTTCCTTTTTATTTTGGATTTTTTGATAGTGTGGTGATACAAAAAAAAAGAATCATAATACATGAACTTCAAAAGTTAACGTATAGTTAGACGTTCATCAACTTGACATTTTTTAAAATCCCTTTTAAGAAATCTAAAACAAAACAAAAATAAATAAATACACAAATGGACAGCTGTGGACAAGCTTTGCAGTGTTTTTCCTTTGTTTTATTTTTTTACCTTTATCAATGAAGAATTGTACTGAAAGGCCCTTGGATGACCTTAAATGCTGGACAAGTTTTAAAGTGTCATTTTAACCAAACTTCAGTGAGCACCATTTCCACAGTTCCCTATTATGTGCTCATCTCTTCTAATGACGAGGAGTGCTATATTATTCCTTCACACGAACTCTGACAGCCCAACGCCCTTATTACCTCCACCCCAATCCACTTGTATAATTTTTTTTCTTAAACTTGTTATTTTTAGGACGAAAGAGATTTTAGTCAGCTACATAAAGGAGCTGAAATGTGTAAATAAGTAATTGGGTCAGTTACAGTGGCCGCATTTAGTTGGTGTAACTGGGTTTGAAATTGTTTTAAAAATATTACGTAAAAAATAGTATCTTCCCAAATTCTCTAAAGATATGGATTTGGCAGTGAGAAAAAAAAACGTTTATCGTTTTGACACATTTTTCGTGATCCTGAATTTCAAAGATATAACAGTCAATTGAAATTATAAACGTGTGTTATTGTCCGATAAAAAAGAGAGAAACTGTTAAATGATATAGATAATTGGATTTCCATTCAAGTTGCTGTCAAAAAAAGCATTGTCTCTAACTGATATTGAGGGCGACTAATTTTTATGGCAGCACTTGAAATTCTTATTTGAGTTCCTCCTTAATTGATAGAAACGAATTAGACATACGATTTCAATACTCCAGTGAAATGTTGAATGTATTTCCGGCGACGGCCCCTTACATTCTTGTCCATACAATAAAGATCAACTTAACGATTTGTTCCTAGTGTTTTTTGAGTGTTGTTCCTCCATGTGGTATTTGACACCCAAGTATATTAAAACTCATATCTGAAGATATCTTAAGCACAGGTCTTACCAAGAGTATATTAAAACCCGAAATTAAGCTAGCCTTCGCCTGTACTGTCATTTTAACATCGCGTGGCCCATTGCCATTAATTTCAGACAACCCCAGCTATCCAGAATAACGATTACTTCCGTTCGAAAATGTTAACAAAGGCACATTTCACGTGAAAGAGCTTTATCTCTCATTTTGTTTGACTGGCGTCCCTCAGGTCTGCTTTCGGTTCGCGTCTTTTAGGATATAATGTCGTTTTTACATTGACATTTGTGTTGACCTGCGAGGAACTGAAACGGTTCATTCTTCACCGACGGGGGTTTTCATTTAAACGGGTCAATCATATTTTCGTTAGAGACAAATAGGTCTATATATTTTATTTTTACGGGTCATTTTTTCCCTTTTGAGATGCGTATTTAGGCCTAACTAAAACATTGCCAAAGCACACACTATATTTCAAGGATTTAATTATTCAGACTGTAGAAAGTCGGTTCATGCCACAATTCAACGGTTTATGCTTTCGTACAAGCCTCTTTTTGTTTATTTGATTACAACAGCTTTCTACAGTGCAAATAACGTGCCAACATTTCTAATTTTGCACAGGATACGGACTTTCTTTTCCAAGCAATTAAGTGTTTTCTGTGTAAGCTTTGAATTAAGGGTACTTGGCACCATCGAGGCTAATTGAATTGAAGAATATAAAAGCGTTATATTGAGTGCGTTTCTAATAAACTGAACTAAAGTAACCTATTAGATTATTGCTGGTTCTTATTCCGTAATTAAAAGGGTGGAGTCAGGTTAATGGGTCAAATGTAGAGGAGGCGAATATTAGAGGAGAGAAGGTTGCTCTCGGGCATTTGCTCATTAAAAATAGAAAAGGTCAGTCGTGCCTGGCAAGGGTGTTTAGAGGTACATGTTAAAACAGTAAGGAAATACTTCGCGCTTCACTAAATATTTGAAAAAGAAAAGAGGGCAGGAGCATATGAATTCAGACAAACACTATTTTGCTACGATCTTCTGAAGCCTAAGTTTTATTTGAAGAGATGCAAACCAACAATAGAAGTATATAATTTCCTTTGCATATTGCATGCATGTGAAATAAAACGAGCAAAAAAAAAAAAAAAACCTAGTAGACTAAATTAGTTTTAATATTCTGAGATGGCACGTGCTTTATGATTAAAAATATTTGAAGGCTCCTGTGCAATCAATTTGGTAAACAGAAAGCGAAGTAAATAAAGTGAGTCAACATATTTGCAGAACACACTCAGATTGCTGTTTCGCATCTTTTTAGATGCTCATTGAAATGTTTAATTTTGTTTATATTAAGCACAAAAAAGAAAGCCGGACAAATGCGCACGATTTCAATTAACATCAGTCAGTTTTCTTTGTGAGTTAATTATTAATTTGTTCCAGCTGAATAAATAAGGTTGTCTAAACAAGCAGCCCACTAGAACATAAAATGTGTTTGCTTTACGATGTTAGCGTTCAGACCCCCCTAGGCGCTATCAGTGGTCTACTGCCGCTTCGAGTACGTTTACAAACACCCCTGATTTCTGCGCATTTGCATCAAATAAGGTAAACGAATTTTGAGAAGGTCTATGAATTTCGGTGATTGTGACCTCACGAAGAATGCCTGTCCAGAGCGGTCAGCTCAGAGATCACAAACGACTTTCCCATTTTAAGCGGGTCCTCGTAATTTAACACTAGAAACAGTCCAAAACGAAATGGTACCAGCCCTCATGTTCATAATACCAGACGGCAATGCTTTCATCCACGGGCAATGCTGACGACGTTATAGCCCTAATAGGTCTGCTGTTTAAAGTTACCAAAAGTGCGCCTATGAATGACAGGTATCTTTCTAGTAGGCCGAATACATTAATATTAATATTTTGACTTTTGTGAAAAGTGTTCTGAACATTTCAGTTCCAACGGAAAAATAGATTTGATTCCATCACCTGTGTGGGAAGTTTCTTAATTCATTTCGATTATCGTTCAGTTGCAAGTACAAGGTTTATAAAATCGAATAGCCTATGTCACGCAGCTCTTAAATTTGACATGTAGTGCAGGCTATGTGCGAAGAAATATGCAGTTGTCAAGATTTAGTTATCAACGTGTGAAGCCTATGTGCGAACAATCTATACAATCATCTAATAGTTGGTTATGGCACATATGGCAAATCTATAGGGTAAGCGTTTCTGGTTTTCGTGCAGTGAATGGTTTAGATAACCTTTTTGATATTCAACGCCTCTTCAAATTCTTTGTACCCTTGGCAGATTTGATTAATAAAGCAAAATTATTGCGGGATTAATCAAAGGGAGGGCGGAATTTTGAACACGAAATTCTTATTCCTTCATACAGAGAACCGAAAGAAAGAATTTACATTTTAAACCCTAGTTGGCTTTAAAGCAAGTAAATTAACCGATCACAAATTGCCAAGTCAGATTGAACGGAGATACCAGTAAGGTTATGAGGCTATTACATCATCTTAATATGCACTCCTTGTGTTATTGGCTCATTTTTCCTGTTATTGGACAATTTAGCAGAAACGTGCGTTTATATATCAAAAATATAGGCCACAACGTAAATCGTAATTATAGCATGTAAACGCATACAATTAAGAATCCGTTCGATTGGTCTGGAAGCTCCATGCTGTTTTTCTAAATTTCTGCTTTGAGTGCGCTGTTCAAATGTGTTATGATACTTCATACACCTGACTGGCACGGGACAAGAGTTATACAGTGATAGAACGGAAAGGAGCATTAAATATATATATTTTTTGATTTTCACGCAATAAACGGAATCAAAAGCATATTGTATCGAAGACTGCAAGCAGACAAGCAGATAAAATGCATACATATAATATGGTAGGCGAGAATAGTTTATGGACATGGACAGCGTTTATTTCGTGCTTCCTATTAAAGGGTGGATTTATTTTTGTAAGCCAGTTTAGCCATCCTGAGCAGGAAATCCTTTGATATCAGCACGTGCGGTTTATTTTGCCAATCCGTGCCAGGGGCACCAGTGTAGACACACACTCGATTAATCGCTGAGCAGTTGAACCCTTTCCAGTTGAACCCCATCGATACATTTTCAATTTCATGTAGAGGAGGTTAAAAACCGATAGGTGGAAGACACTGCACTAAATGTACTTGTCACACCTCAACTCTACAAATATGTATTGTAAAATGTCAGGTGCAAAGCAGTGTTGTCATTTGTTTTTTTTTCTGCGTTGCAGTTTGGGACAAATTACCCTGCAGTGCTGCCAGTGCCTTATCCTTGTAGCTCACATTTAAATTGTGCGTTAACATTCTGAGCCGCAATCATTCTCTGTGATGGAAAATTTTTCCAAGTCAAGAAGGGTCATTTGATTTCAACTCCTCAGACTGTATTCACGATTCATTAAACTCGTTTTGAAAATCTAGTGGCTGCCACTACATTAATATTTTCAATAGGTGCTTAAAACCCACTTGCTTATTTTGTCCACAAATTAACAAATAAAAATAAATAAATAAATAAAGCCTTTTTTCCTGTGCATAGTGGTGATCTGTATTCGCGTCTTGTTTCAGATCTGGCTAAACCGTTAGATATTAGGACGCAGGGGTTCTGTGTCTATGGAGTCTTTGATTGCGGGTTTTGTTCTCGCCAATCTCTTCGGTTTTTGTTTAAGCTTAGGTCCTTCCGGAAGATTTCCTAATCCTGACTAACAAAATGCTGGCTTTGCGTAATTTCCATTCGCTTTGCCTTTTAACTCTTAAATTTTCCACAAATGGTTTAGTTTCAGTCACCAGATGTCTGCACGTTAAGCAGATAGAACCCACAGTGATCTCACCTGTCCAAATTTTAATCAATTACTAGAACTTTATTCCTGCACTTTACCGAAAATTAAAGCATTAGTTGATCTGTCAATATGCAACATTTATTCAACTTGCCATTGTCCATAACCCTGATCTGGATTATCAGTCCATGAAACCCAAATTCAAATCATGTGGCTATGTTACCCACTGTGGCATTCCATATTCCCAATCGCAAAGCATGGCCGCAGGTTAGCCCGGCATGTATAGACCACAGCACCCTTCACTGGCTTCAGTGGTTGCCCGCATTCAGTTCAAACCTGTCACATGCCAAACAGCAAATGGTACTGCGTCTTCCCATCTTCATACAATAATTACACCACACATTCCAGCCCGGCCTGTCCGTTCTGCGTCCCCTCTCCTGCGGGCCGTCCCGTCCCGTCTTTCCGAGCGCCCGACGGTCGCCCCCCGCGGCTCTTCACCGGTCTCGCGATGGTGGAACAGCCTCCCCCAATCAGTCACGAGGGCAGATTCACTGGCTGCTTTCTGTAAATGTCTAAAAGCCCTCCTCGTCAGACTGCACCATAATGCTTCTGTTTTTATCTCGCGGGTTTTCAGGCGCGCACACAGTAAAATGAATGTTAATTTAACTCTAGCAGTGTTAATTCAACTCTTAACAGATACCATTTTGTCCCACTCTGGAATGTGGAACCAAATGTTAGGCTATCTGTTAAGAGTTGAATTCACACTGGGAATTTTACTGTGCACCTCAACGATGGCACTTATGATTGTAACTCCCTCTAGCTCCAGTGGTGTTTGCTGATTATGGGAAATGCACTGCTGTAAGTCACTGTGACTAAAAGCATCTGCCAAATGACTGAATCGTAAATTGGAAACTGCATCTTGGAATTCATCTTGCGTTATCCTCTCTACTCTTATGACTATTATGTCATTGCATGCTTGTGTTATATGCATTTTGGCTGCATAACTAGGATTTGTTTAATGTTTTTTTTTTATTCGTGTACATATTTGATTTGTATTAAACTATATTACTATCTGTATTTGGTGATATTTTAGCATAAATTAGCATACATTTAGCATTTTAATGATGTTGTACATGCACTCCCTGGTCTAGAATGCAGCTTATACAACTCCGGCAGATGTTCTTTTACATTGCTAGCCACACTGGATAAGAACGTTTGATCAATTAATGGAAAGTAACATATACGGGACATTTCTGGCTGAGGTTACTTTTTTAGTGGTCATGCAGAGGTCACATGCCAAACTGGGTTTGGTCGCAAATACCCAAATCAGCTCGGAATGTTTTGCCTGATACTCTTCCTTTGATACAGAGCATGAAATTCAAACATCCACTTTGCACAATGGAGAGGAAATGCTTTTGTTTGGATTGTTATTCATTTACAGTTTTGCTAGCCGTGTCCATGGTTTGTAATATTACAATATTAGAACAGCGCACTGCTTGCGCAAAGATGGCTCTTTTCTCTTGAGGTGGAAATATGGACTTTTCTGTTAAACCAAAGTTTTAGTTGATCTAATGTACCAGTAATTTACTGTGTCCACTGTCATGTTATTTACTGTCAATTTTCAGTATTTTTTTAATTATTTTTTTCCGCTGTAGGAGCAAAGCCTTCGTTCCCCTGGGGGTCTTCAGAGAATCTAAGGCCCGCAGAGCTGTATACTTTGCTCACTACCATATTCCTCCATGCAGACTCTGCTAGGAAGCCTCTGGCCAACTGCTGCTCGGCTGCTTCAGTCATCCCAGGAAATCGTTTCCAAAGATGTGGCTCCGCCCTCCCGGAGTTTGAGACCGGAGCCTGCAGAGGTGCGGACTGCTGATCCACCTGTGCGGTCAGTAAGGCGTCCATCTCAGGGCTTACAGGAGTGGCCTCTGTGCTTGTCTGCTTCTTTCGGTTAGGGAGGTAAACCCGCACAGAGAACACACTGGCCATTTCTTATTTTATGTTTAAGCTACGGGACCCCAGAAAGTAACTTAACAAAAAACCTAGCTTCGTTATTTGTGTTTAATAGCAATCTGCCATCGCGAACGCCACTTCTCATTTGGCATGGCGGATTTGAATGACCATCTGCGACAAGTTTAAGGAAACAAGGATTTCACGGTTTCGCAACTTACTCAGTAAACAAAAGAAAATCTTGGAAAATCAAAACGAGCTAATCGGACCCCGTGAAAAGTTCAGCAATATTTCTCTAATCCATATCATGTTAAAATGTAATGGTGTGGATTAAGCTAATACAAACATCTGGTTTTGGACCATATGTAATAATACCAGATGGTTGGTATCAATAAAGCAGCTGCGGTCATAATAGTCTACACGTTCACAAATCGTATGCGTCTTAGTTTTAAGTGCTGCACGAGACGTGATTTGCGCACTGATAATTTCGCTTTCGTTTGCGTCGTTGGTGATTTAAATCTAACCAGATGAGGAGTTGGGACCTGACGTCAAATATTACATCCAGGTAGCCTACAGCTGCCTATGTTATCTTCCAAAGCCCTTTTAAACAATTTTTATGACAGCAGAAGTGATGAATACGGCTGTACATTAATAGCCTACCAGAGGTTACCGTTACAATCTGAGTAAAGACAGGCTACCTGAAACAGTCCTATATTTAATAGTCAATACATCCTCTTCCTCTGACCAGAAACTGACATAAACCATAAACCGATTTCCCTTTTCTAAAGCTGATAGCTTCAAAAAACGACAAAGAAAAACAAAAACACCGAAACATCCTTCCTGATCTTCTGTCCATTTCCAGCATCACTTCTTGTATATTTTATATGAAAATCCTCTTAGAATGCAAAGTAAATAGATTACGATACAGTGGAGGATTAAGGATCACTGGGTGCTGTCACAGTAATCCCGAGCATGGACCGTCAACAGTTCTGACACGGCCGTGGCTGCCGTTCAGGAAAACGGCTCCAGTTCTTAAAAGGCGCGCGTACGTTTCTTTAGCGAATAACTCTCACCCCATAATCTCATAGAAGCTGAAAGCAACAAAAAAAAAATATTAGTCTCTATACAGCGTCACTGCAAATAATAACTAGGTGTCAACCCGCTAAATATTGAATGGGGTACATGTAGGCTATTCAGTTGTGGGCCTTGCCGGCAGAATGACGCATTTTAACATAAAGCATGCGATCATTTAAATCATTTTTACAAAATAGGTATTAAAGTAGCCTATGAAAAGAATATTTGTGCTGAACACATAATTTCATGTTCTTGGGGGAAACGATCTCCTTACATTAACATTGGTGCAGCCTACACAAATGTTTCACATTCAAATGACTGCACGACCATACAAATACAACACTAATGAAAACAAACAAAAAAAGAAGAACTGAAGATTGCATTGAAAAATATCTTTATTATGCATGATTTTTGCAAACAGAAATTTCGATAAAAGTAGAAAACATTGCCTAGAATCATAAAAACGCTACAGTCGGGTAATATAATTGTCTTGTTAAATAATGTACGATTTAGTTGTAGCCTATTCATTAAAACAGGATAGGTTTATTAATTCCGTAGCTTTTATATAGTCTGACAAATGCCCACGGGTAAGACAGTTTGGCATGCGCACTTGGCATTATATTGCCCCAAACAGATATAAGCTAAACTATTACCGTTTCACTTCTCATCGAACGCTCGAGCATTTATTTTTACAATATTTATATTCAAATAATATGTTTTGCGGCAAACCATCATAACATAAAACTAAAAGTGTTCAATGTTATTTTTAAAACGTTAGCCAACATTCTGAAAACGAAAAGGCAAGTGGTTGTTCAAACCAAACCAAAATGGACAACTTTGAGTGTTCGGGGATCGTCAGTCACCTGAAACAAAAGAAGTGTAAATGATGTCTGTATTGATTAGACGTTAATTGACATTGATGTTTTCGCAACGTGGCCTGAAGCACAAGGCACAGGACGCAATGGTAGTAGTAGAGTAGTAGTAGTAGTAGCCGTAGCAGTAGTAGTAGGTTATGCATTTACAGTTGTTTAAATTTTTTTAAAAAAAAGCAGTTTATTACCTGATCCTCGCTGGCATCGATGTTAAATTCTTTATAAATAAAAAAAAACAAAATAAAAAAAGACATTAGTTTCTCAATTTTTAATTACCATCAATAAGTGAACACCTTCCCTCACACGAGAGTATAAAGCTGCGCTTGTGTGATAAGGGAGCGAGTACGCTTAGGGAATACTGTGGAAAACCCCTCTAGAAATGTAAATCCCCCAGATGTTCGGTAGCATCGATTAAATGATATTAGAAATAGGTGGGAATATGCGCAATATAATCCTGAAAGTTAATTCATATCTACACACTCTTCTCTGTTACTGATACAAACATGAGCTCTTACACATTGGGTAGCAGGCCCACCTTCACTGTGGAGATTACAAGCACTTTCCTGGACGGGATGATATAGGGGACAGTCGCTACAAATGTAACGCATCATAACCGTAACAGGACATGGGTTAGGCCATGGGTTTGTTTATGATTTTGGATGAGCCAAAAATTTTCACTAGTAGCATGGGTACCTATAACCATAAGAAGATGTAGAATATATGCATATTTCTTCAGGGAAAACTTTTTTTTAATGACCTCAAACATACTATTTTGCATTTATATTATTGAATTCATGAACTTGACTTTGTTTTTCATCAATTTGAAATGAATAATCAGAGGTTTCAATTAGGGTTTAGGGCTCAAATTAGGGTTAGGGATAGGTTAATGAAAACGGTAGGTTTTGGAGACGTTTCGTTGAATCGGTTTGAAAGTCCATTCACTCGACACACGTTAAATTCATAGCTGCATACATCACTACTCCACCTTCTGACAACTTTACAAATGGTTAGCGTCACGAAGAGAGATGGCTACCCACGCACTCACCTGCCTGTGCCCAGTCCCAGGTTTCATCCCCGGCCATAGCTCCGGAGAAGACCTCATCCAGCCCTCTGGTCTGCTGTCCTCGGCTAGCAGCTCTGATACCAGACAGATGAAAACGCATACACGAGTAAAAGAGTGCACGGCAATCCCCATCTCTTCTTTTTGTGTGATTCAAAAGCAAGCGCCAGTGCCAAACAAAGAGACAAAAAGTTTCTCTTAATATGACATATGAGTGCAACCTTGGGACCTTAGAGTGTAAAAATAAACATAACTACTATAACTATTCCAGACACCTTACGTTCTGCCACAGTGACTGGAATAAACATGCCAACAACAAAAAACATAATATATTTCTCAAAGGACAGAGGGATGTTGAGGGATGTTACATAGTACAGCTCATATAATAGGGGGTTTACTTCAGGAATGTGTTGCATGTATGTTGAGGAAACACTAATGCACAACTCACTAAATAAGTCTGGATCCTTTAAGCAACTAGACTGAAACACTGCTTTTTTCAAATAGCATGTGTTAACGCTAATTCAGTCTAATGAACCCTAATAATGTTTTACAGGTCTTTTAGTATTCTCCTGGTAAAACAAAGTGATCGTCCAATAGAGACTATAAGAGATTTGTTTAGCAAAAATATGTAAAGCAACATACCATCTTAAAATGATACACTGCACAAATGTTGGCTCAGGTATCACAGTTTGGGACAAGTATAGATTGTCAAGGTTTAAAAGTTTAAAAACCATTAAACCCCAATGCCCCAGTGCAGTGATGGGGACACTGTGCTGTAGGAGATGCCGTCTTTCGGATGAGACGTTAAACCGAGGTCCTGACTCACTGTGGTCATTAAAGATCCCATGACACTATTCGCAAAGAGTAGGGGGTTCCCCGGTGTCCTGGCTAAATTACAAATCTGGCTCTCTCAAACTTGCCACCTAAGCATCCCCTGATTTAATTGGCTAACTTTCACTAATGTGTGGTGAGCGTTCTGGCGCAAAATGGCTGCCGTGCATCACCCAGGTGGGTGCTACACATTGGTGGTGGTTTAAAGCACCGTAAAGCACGTGCGGAAAAGTGCTATATAAATACAAATAAATGCAATGATTCAACTGTACGCAGCAAACTCTTCTCAATTTTCCCTCACTCAGAATGATGGAAAGAAGCATTGTAGAACCATCCTATGATTATTCACTACAGGTTTCCAAAAATGACACACTGTTTAATGAAAAAAATGAGAAAATATGAATGACAGGAGAGCGTAGACCTAATGAGAGGGACAAACGGTTTTGGGTTTTCCAGTTGCTTTCTCTGTGAAATTATATTATTTGAACCATTTACATTTTTGTTATTTGTATCAGTTATAACACGATTTTCTTTAAATGACAGTCACTGTGTCAATAGGAATTTCTGATTCAAACTGAAAACAAATTATACATGAAAAGCCAAATGAATCATTCATTTGCAAGTAAAATCCTGTTATTGACAAACATCAGTGTATTATTGACCCATTATTGGTGGGGGGGCAGGGGGGGGGCGGGTTTGGTAAATGTGAACACCCCCGCCCCATCCCCTTATCCGGGGAACGGCGCCGGTTTGGTGAATGAGAATGTCGCTCCGTTCCCAGGTCTGGGTGCAGGAGACGGGCAGAGGCGGCACTAGCTGAACACATCGGGATGTTTCCCAGAATCCAGCCCCTCTACCCCGTCCCCGTACAGTAAGGCTTTATGAGCGTCGTGGTGACGCTTAGCATGAGCCAGCACGCAGCTGAAACAATGCTACTTCTCCATCTCTCTAAGCCTTATTGGCTCAGCATAAGAAACAATGAAACTTCTTCTGAGACCAGATTAGGTTGGTTAAATAAAATAAAAAAGGAGAAGGGGGGGGGAGCGGAGGGGGGGGGTGGTATGTAGGGGATTGTCTTTCTTTCAGCTGCCATTATCTTTCCTAAAGCATCTTGATCAGCTTTCTTACATATGGCCTGTCGCGGGGAGAACCTGTAGACTGGGGGTTTTTTTTGGCAGCCAAATTGCCGTAACCCTCTTACTTTATGTTCTAAAAGAGCTTAAGTCCGTCCATCCTCTTTGGGCCGTGCCTGTTTAAATTGGCCGATACTGGGAGGATTTGAGATAGATCGCAGGGGCTTAGTGGAAGACGTAGCCACCGCAGAGCCGGCAGTTGTACAGTCAACAACCATGAAAAGCCTATAAGGATAAAAGAACAAGACTGTTTTTTATCTAATACATACAAATCCACATAAATACTCAATGTGTTAGTGGGGGGTGGGGGGTTACTATACAACCCCACCCCCTCTGAACTGAGACAGATCAAGGCTTCTGCTCATTTTGGCTGGTGTTTAGTCACACTGTTTCTCATCTCTCTTCATGTTTGAAATGAGCTCGCATAAGGACTTTGATTACTCCAATCAAGAGACAGGGGCCAGAGGAATTATTCCATGTTCTGTGCCACAAATGTTTTTTTTTAAGGAACCCAAAATGTTGTCAGATCAGTATAATAAATGTTTAGACTTCAATACATATACATACATACATTTAGGTTGTCATCTTTTAAAAAAAGCTAAACATCAAACTGAAAATTACACATATTAGGATCTGTTTATCCATATCAAAAATTATACACTGAGTAAATTGAAAGCAAGGATACTTTACATATGTATGACAACAGGGTGGTAGTTTAGCTAGTCTAGCACTTGTAACTCAAAGGTTGTGGGTTCGATTCCCAACTTGACCATTCCCATTGTACCATTTAGCAAGGTACTTAACCTGACATACAGTCCCAGTACTCTAGGTTAGAATAGTCGTAGATAGATACAGTCCTGGTACTCTTGGTTAGTGTAGTCACAGATAGACACAGTAGCAGTACTCTTGGTTAATGTAGTCACAGATAGATACAGTCCTGGTACTCTTGGTTAGTGTAGTCACAGATAGACACAGTCCCAGTACTCTTGGTTAGTGTAGTCACAGACAGATACAGTCCCATTACTCTTGGTTAGTGTAGTCACAGATAGATACAGTCCCAGTACTCTTGGTTAGTGTAGTCACAGATAGATACAGTCCCAGTACTCTTGGTTAGTGTAGTCACAGATAGATACAGTCCCAGTACTCTTGGTTAGTATTGTCACAGATGGATACAGTCCCAGTACTCTTGGTTAGTGATCACAGTGATACAGTCCCAGTACTCTTGGTTAGTTAGTCACAGATGAGATACAGTCCCAGTACTCTTGGTTAGTGTAGTCACAGATAGATACAGTCCCAGTACTCTTGGTTAGTATTGTCACAGATGGATACAGTCCCAGTACTCTTGGTTAGTATTGTCACAGATGGATACAGTCCCAGTACTCTTGGTTAGTGTAGTCACAGATAGATACAGTCCCAGTACTCTTGGTTAGTATTGTCACAGATGGATACAGTCCCAGTACTCTTGGTTAGTGTAGTCACAGGTAGATACAGTCCCAGTACTCTTGGTTAGTGTAGTCACAGATAGATACAGTCCTGGTGCTCTTGGTTAGTGTAGTCGCAGATAGATACAGTCCTGGTGCTCTTGGTTAGTGTAGTCGCAGATAGATACAGTCCTGGTGCTCTTGGTTAGTGTAGTTGCAGATAGATACAGTCCTGGTACTCTTGGTTAGTATAGTCGCAGATAGATACAGTCCCGGTGCTCTTGGTTAGTATAGTCACAGATGGATACAGTCCTGGTGCTCTTGGTTAGTGTAGTTGCAGATAGATACAGTCCTGGTGCTCTTGGTTAGT
Organism: Anguilla rostrata; assembly: GCF_018555375.3. NCBI lineage: Eukaryota > Metazoa > Chordata > Actinopteri > Anguilliformes > Anguillidae > Anguilla > Anguilla rostrata. Next base: position 21,296,559 of record NC_057950.1, on the reverse strand, counting down.
GTAGTCGCAGATAGATACAGTCCTGGTGCTCTTGGTTAGTGTAGTCGCAGATAGATACAGTCCTGGTGCTCTTGGTTAGTGTAGTCGCAGATAGATACAGTCCTGGTGCTCTTGGTTAGTGTAGTCGTACGTGGGTGCAGTGCTCACCGTGACGACAGGCTGTCCTGAGATTGAGTGTGGGACAGGTCGCGGCCGCGCCCTTCCCCGGGGAGAACCTGAGTCTTCCGTCCCAGCTGACTGTCCCTCCGTCTGGTCGTCTGTCTGTCCGGCACGGTGGAGTCACGTGCAGTACCCCACTCCTGCTCCCCTGCTGCAGACGAACAAAAGATTACTCCACGCCCCACCCCAGAACTCCTGTATTACGCATTCATTCATGTTATAACGGTCATTTTGTGCAGTTTTGTGTTCTTTTTCGAGCTTGCTGTGGATGTTATGCGCATGCATTCAGGATGATACGTTCATGGTTAGCGCTTGAATTAGCACTTCAGTGACGTTTCACATATTTTTGCTAGTGTGGGAGTGTTGTTAGCCACGTCATATAACTCAGGTGAATGCAGTCATTCCGAGCTGCTCTGGATAGGAGAATCCACCAGATGAATGTAATGTAATCTATGTGTTGAAGTTGACACACTTTCTATTGAGAAGAAGAAGGGAGATATAGGGAGAAAATCTTGGACAGCAGAGAGATAAATCTTTCCTACACACAGTACTGCAATAGAACAGCCCCGGAGCCATTTCTGCTATTGTGAGGCAGAGGCCACAGAAGTGGCTTGTGGGTAAATGTTCTCTGAAGGGTTCCGTCCCGCAATCTTTCCTCTTTAACTCATAACAATAGCGTATCTACTCCAATCAGCACACTTGTCAGCTGGTCATTTAAAAGTGACTGGCCACAAGGGTTTCGGTGTACTCTTTATGCTTGACACAGGACCAGCAGAAAATACACTCGCAGGTACTGTCAAGGGGGTCCTGCATTTTAAATAAAAGGTAGGGAAAAAAGCCCCACACAATTTGAAAATGAAAGAAAAAGACTTCTCGGTTAATTAGACAATTAAAGCAGAACGAGATTCTTCCCAGCTGATTGTTGTGAGGGCAAAGTACCACGTTTTAGTTCTGCTCTGAAATGGGATTGAATTGGGCCAAAAAACTCCGAAGCATTCTGTGCAATTTGTTATAATTAATTTTCTTGAAATTAAAATTTAAATGAACTAAACAGTTCTGATGTGTCATTTCCCCTGTTGAACAACCTACATAGCATTTATAAGCACAATAATGAGGTCAGATTGGGAAAGGACAGAGCCAGTCAGTTTGCATGTATGCATAAATGAATAAATTAATGTGTGTGTACCCACATAAGTATGGAAAGCACGTGTGTGTATGTGTGCGCGTGTTGTTGGGTTTTGACAGACCACCTGGAAGCTTACTGAATGTTGACATGCAGGTATACTGGTGCATGTAATTTCCAGAAGCAGCACTTTCAGAATGCAATTAATTAACATGATCATGTACAATGGAAAACATAGACCATGACAGACATAAACCAGCTTTTATAAGCCAGAGGTACAAGAAGACCCACAGTCAGGAATCTGTGTGTGTGTGTGTGTGTGTGTGTGTAAATTCAAGGCAATACAGAACTCAGTTATGATCGTTTTCATGTACAAATTTATATCAATATGATGGTTATATCAATTGTTCAGACTTCGGCAAGGTAGCTCGCACAGCAACACTATGGGTTGTATAGACACTAGGGGTTGTAGCTATGTATATTACCTGATTATTCTTCTAAAAAAAATTTGAATAACTATTTTCTATGATTCATGCAACCTGAGGCAGCTGCCCTCAAGGAAAGAAGTACTGGCTCAACATAAAAACTGACATTTACGTTTGTAATTGTGAATAAACAGTTCATACGTACAGCCTGAATATGTTGCTGTACAAACTGCATTGGAGGTACTAAAAGTGTATTTTCTTGCTTTGGAGAACAAACCCCAAAATGCTTGACAACACGCATAGTATAAAACCACAGGTCATCAAAAACTTGTCTAAATATCTAAACTATCCTTCATCATACACAAAAACTTCCCGGTCCAGTTAAAAGTGCACTCTAAATTTGAAAAAATATATATTTAAAAACACTGATGGTGAACTATCCAACTAAGGTTGCCTGTGTAAACAAAGCACCTGTTTTTCCAGAAGCCAAAGCAGGCTGACTCTCCTTGTCTATGTATGCACTGGGGTTTCTCCTCCCTCTCAAGTGCTCTCAGTCAGGTGTGGTTCCTGATTATGCCGACATTTGCGAGCCTCGTTCAGGCGAGCGGCTACGGCCAGTAAAGGCCTATTGATCTGAACACTGAGGCAGTGATGCGGGACAGGCAGGCCAGGGTCAGGCGGACAGTAGCCTAGGGGAGAAAAGCTGCTGCCCATCCTTCCGCGCGGCACTACCAAGGCAATCAAATGTAATTGCTAAATTTAAACTACCATTAACATGTATAAAGTGCTCCCAAACAGACCCAGGCTAGTGCAGGCCAGTCCCCCCCCCACCCCACTCATCTCACTCAGTGCCCCAGTCCAAGGATAGGTGCTGCTCCAGGTGAATGGGGGGGGGGGAGCTGTGGAAATCATCAAGGACGTAATTAAGAGGCTCGCGAGTGGAGATCACACCCAAGGCATCCCAGGAGCGCCTCCTGATTTTAACCTCCGAGTGAGGAGTCAAACGCCTCCCTTTCTTCCCCTCCCTGCTCTCTCGCTCGCCCTCCGCCTGCCCCGAGCGCTCCCGCTCTCTCTCTCTCTCTCATTGCAGCTATCGGGCTGTCTCCTCCGCTCAACACCGCTGAAGAGAGGCCAGCCACTCGCGGTCCGCTACACGAGAGTGGGCTACCCTCCAAAAACAAACACGTCAAACCGCCAAACTTACGCGCGCTGAATATTAAAACAAAAACGACGCGCCCTGCTGTAGAGCGGAATGCCCAGTTTTGCGATCGCGTTGCTTCCGCCCTTCTCTGATCGAATTCTGCATTTGAGTGACAAAATCAGACCAGCATTAATGTAACAGCGGCTAGCGATTTGTGTCCCTGATCAGTCCTGCTGTCAGCGTGCGGAACATTAATGCGCAATATTCATGCTTTACATGCCACTCTGAATCAATGTCAGTGATAGGCCCTTCTATGTAATGCCCCTGTGCCTGGCGCAGGTCGTTTCCTGGTATGATTCATATAATAAAAGATTCATATCCATTGACACAAATCCATTTGACTCGCTCCCACTTTTCGTTGCTTCAACACAGATAAATCTCACCAGCTAAACGTCTCCCTTGGGTTGATGTGTCTGCAATTGTTTAAAGGAAAATGTAAAAGAAATGGCATCTAGCTAGTAAGTATCAGCAGAACATCAAATCCCTTTACACCAGAACTCAAACTGAGCTTCTGCTGTTGTACTCTTTTTAAAGAGCGTGTTACACGCCCCATACCAACTCAGAAATAAGAAAGTAAATAAATTAATTCAGTTAAGTGAGTAAATATCTTATTTCTTGAAAACAGCAATTTAGAAGGCACCTAGTGTGGTCTTTTAAGTAAGCCCAGCTTAAGTGTTCGGTACAATTCTGTTTACTCAGTGGTGTTAAAAGAGTCTGCACTTGCCATGTCCAAAGCCCCAATCAGGTATGCATGTTAAATGATAAGTTGTGAAGCAAATTAATGATTTCTTTTCACAGCCTTGATGATTTTTGAAGAACCCCCCCCCCCCCCCTCGCCCTGCCCCCCGCTGCTCTTTCCCTCTCTCTCCATCTCTCTCTCGCTCTCTCTCTGCCCCTCTCTCCCTCTCTGTCTCTCTCGCTCTCATTCTTTCTCCTCTCTCTCATATTGGAAACACAAACCCAGGCAAATCAATGCAAAAGCTCAAGTCATGTTTAAGCTGTGCGTTATTGGCTTGTTTCAAAGAGGGCACATTTACTTCCTCTTCTGTTGGCTATTTATTTATTTATTTTCATACATCTTAGGATCTTATTCTCTTACCCAGTCCGGTTGTTAGGGATTCCGCATCGATTTCATTAGCCCTCTTCTTCGCCACCTCAGCCAGCACCAATTCCCCCTTATCTCGCGCTACGTAATGGATGTCCTTTGAAGGTAAAGCAAAATAAGAGTTTAATCTAAAATGAATCTAGGCTCCAATGACAATAGCCCATTTTTTTGTTGCGGGGGAGGAAAAAAAAGATGAAATAACCTGTTTGAAGTTGACATCAGACAGCCACAGATGAAATGCTTCAAACTTTAATTCAGTCACGTTTCCCTGTCCACCACCTCGCCGACCTCCAACCCGCGATTGCATCGGCACATTTAAAAAGCCTCAGAAATGCACGGGGGAATCTTTGTCACCTCACAGAAACCGCACAAGCCCTCCTGATGGTGGAAATAATCCCTCGCAGTTTCATTACAACTTAAGAGCGCACTGAGAACACTGCAGGCATTACACTGCGCCTGTCCCTGGCTCCGGCACTCAGCAGCAGACCCACGCGCTTTGTTTATTCTAAGCATTACGGGCACGGGTATGTTGCTAAACAAGTCATAAATCAGGCCTAACTTCGATCACAACAGGACTAACGGTAATACTCCACATAGAGTGTTTTTGATGGAAGAACAGGAGCAGCGTTTTACATTAGGAATTAGTCGTGAACAGACTAATAAGAGCAGTGATTCAAAAGAAACACTCCTGTCCAGGAGGAGTGTCTCATGTCATGTGCCGTCCCATTTCACAGCGTCTGACTGACTGACTCCCCGAATGACTGACTCGCTCAGTGACTCACTCACTCTCACGCTTTCTGCTGTGACTTGGCGTTAGTCGACTTCCAGACTTAATCAGAATGTGTTTGAACAGAAATGAACATGTCCTGCACAGTCACCCAGCACGTCCTGCATGGGGAGTGAAATTTGATGGCAGAAGTCCCGGTGGAACAGACTCAGGGAGGCGTTAGCAAAACAAATCAAGAGATCAAAGAACGACAATATAGTTTTGCACTTTGCCCCTTGCCCCACTCCCCCCCCCTTCACTCAGAACAGCAGCACTCCCACACCCTGTGCCACACAAAGGACAGCGGGTCGTTAGCAGTTAGCACAGACCTCGGGTCTCAAAGACAACAGGTGTTCAGTTACGCCAGGGGCGCACAACAAGCCCCGCACCGTTTCGGTTTCCATTTTGTGCTCTTAATCATTTCATTAGCTCAATCTTGACCTGACATTTGTATGAGCACCAGCTACAGCTGCAGACCGTAAGTGTATCCCACAGATTTTACTATGCTCAAGTACAAGAGTGAACCAGCATAGTTTATAGTTCACAGAGCTGTGGAAAAACTAAAACTAAGGTAATTTGGTTGGAACAAAAACCATCACGGGGACCAGCCCTTTAGGACTGGAGTTGTGCACCGCTGAATTAGGACGAGTTCCCACAACGTCACCCTGTTTCTGTACTCTGAGCTACTCGAAGAAGGGCTGCACCACAGGTCCTGAGAGGGCACCAGGGCCCAAAAAAAGAGGCAGAAGACAGAAGGAACATAAGAAGGAACGCATGAGTAAAAGTAAAGGTGAAAAACAGAAAATGAGGAAGATGAAGGTGAAGGGCAGTGAGGGCTGCTGGGGCAAACATAACGACCAAAGCTGCCGATGCGGAGGGGGGGTGGGGGGGCAGATCCAGAGGGCTAAGAGGGGATAGCAGTAATGCTTCACATCATCTGATATTATACCTCTTATTCGCGGACACAGGATATGAGCTAATCTTATTTATTTAAGAGCTTTAAGGGCTCAACATCCGTGTGAAAACCAGGGCTACATCAGGGCCAAAATCAGCTTTTCACTACTAATGGAGGGGAGGGGGGTGTACAAAATAAAGAAAGGCCAGCTTGGATTACATGCAGTTTCCCTCAAAATGAATTCAACAGAAATGTCAGACATGCTGGAGTGTATATGAGGAGCTTGCAAAAGTGTTCCTGTGTCTCGGGGTACACACACGCCGTGCACACACATGCTCATGCACACACATTAACTCACACACAAACATAGAAACACAGTGAAACACATAGAAACGCACACACACACCTACTTGCAGATACACACATGCACACACCTGAATGCATGTGTGCACGTACTTTTACTGTACGCATTTATTTAATGTACACCCCTCCAGATGTATTTTAAAACCTTATAATAAACGTGTTTTTGAGTGGAGATGGTCTTTAAAGACACACTGTATGCCTACATATGGGGACACAAGTACTCACACAAACGCAGGCGCGTACACGCACACGTAGGACTTAACCTTCCAAAAGAATGAATGACTAATCTTCACACAACAAATGGCTCACGTGTCTGTCTCAGTGAAAATTAATAGTTTGGTCTAATCTGTAATATTGTGTCAGCTCCTAGTACACATGTATATTCCATTAAACTTAATGAAGAGAATAAGGAGCACACCAGACCCATTAACGAACAAAGCGAGAATCTCATTAAGCAATCGGAATTCTTATTTGATTACACCTCACATCACACAGCCAGTGATTGCTGACGAATGACCTAATTGGATACATTATCTGCTTGCTATCAAAGGGTAATTAGCGCTATAGAATATCATCATTATGCAAAACACTCCAGCAAACGAGCACCCCCCCTCCCCTCTTGCCCCCCACCCCTCACTCCCCCATCTTCTTGAACCAAAGAGTTTCCTTTAACAAAAAACCTCTTTCCTAGGTCACTATTGTTTCTCTGAAAACAATGGTACTGGACGGGGGGGGGGGGGGGGGGGGGGGTTAGAGGCACATGCTGGGAGGCTTACGGGGGAGAAACTATTGGTTTTGTCCCCCCCCCAACCCTGCACGACACTGAGGGGTCGAGATCTGACAGAACAAGGGGCCACATGCAGGGACTGACCCCCTGGCACTCTCCGTGTTTCTCCTAACGGGCAGGTTCATTTAACTTCTGTAGCTAATTAAGGGGGTGGGATGGGGAGGGGGGGTCGGGGGACTGACGAGGTGAAACGTCAATGGCTTCAGCTCCCCCTCGCTGCTCTCTTTGTAGTCTTAAAAGTGGCCGTGGGAGCGTTCATAATTTGTCACTTTTTTTCTTTCACCGGTTCTCCTCACTTTCTTTTTCCTCTCTCTCTTATGTCTCAAGTGACAAAACCAGGTTCCTCTCGCTCTCTCTCTCCCTCTCTCTCTCTCCGCCTCTCTCCCCCTTCTTTCAAGGTCCACAGTCTCAGCCCCACCTTTTCAATTGGGTTGTGAGCAGCGGTACTTAGTGGGGAATGAATTGGAACCATTGCCCTCAGTAATGGGGAGGGGGGGGGGCAGGGGGGATGGAGAGGTGCAGGGGTGGGGGCAGGAGGGGGGCGAGGGGGTGGCGTGAAACTACACACGGAGGGTGTTGGGCGAGCATGGAGCAGGGGGGCCCAGCAAGGTTCAGATATCAGACTGAAAGAGAGAGAGAAGAAAAGTCCACAAGAGGCCACAAGAGAACCCCCCTCTCACCCCTCCGCCCCCCAGTACTGTCCCTTTGCCCCATTCTACTCCGCAGACCCGCTTCTGTATGTGAGCAAAGCTGCACCTGTCACGGCCCCCCAGCACAGGCCCCGGCGCCGCGGACGCGACCCCGGGGCCGAACCGCGCTCAAGAGTGCTCGAGAGCGGGAAAGAAAAGCGAGCGGCGCACCATTTCCCGAAACGAGCGAGGGGCGCGAGGCGCTCCGGCTCTTGTTTCACAAAGCGCGAGCGAGGGCCCGTCTGTGAAAGGCGCGTGTGGCCAGCTGCAGCCGCTCCTCACCATGAACAGGTCCCTCGCCCCGATGTCCACCGCCAGCAGGAAAGCCTTCTCAAAGCGCTGGTACCTGAGGAAAGGGAAATGGCCTTTAACGAAAATCACTCCCTCTGTTTCTGGCTTTGTATTACATACAATACTGTACATTCGTTTCTCCATGTTTGGGGGGGAAAAAATACATTCAAAGCCCTTAAAAACCCTTGAATCAGCAATTGATGTAATTACAGGAGAAGAATCCTCTAATGAGACCTCTTCAGCCCAGATGACAGTCAAACCCTGCTGACACAATAATGTCCATTGGTCGATGTACTCCTCAAAATATTTCTTATAGAGTTTTAGTTATTATGGATTTACATAAGCAGAACAAAGTGAGCACAAAAATCACGTAACTGAGACACACTGAAAGTCCTAGCCTTTTCCCTGAGCAGCGATTACAGCTCAGAGACTGAATATCCCTTTAAAACAAACTTTCGCTTCAAAACAAACAACTCAAATTTTCTGCCACGCAGCCAAAATGAAACAAACACAAACGAGTGCAAACAAAAAGACAATTTCCCTGTTGTGTTCACATGCAGAGGAACGTGGGCGCGAGATAAGAGTGGGTTTGCGTCTTGTCTGAGGGGCTAACCCGGTGACGGTGTCTAAATGTTTCCGCTCGGAAGCTAATCACGAATACGGCTAAACGAAGGGAGAACACTGCTCCTGAAAGACTTTAGTAAAATAAAGATTTACCTTTGAAATTTTAAATTCTTCCAAGAACCAAGATGCCACAGTTATGCCTGAGCCCTAGCCGTTGCGTATAAAGCCGTTTTGAAAGCAGACGTATTTGCTCGTAATTTGGGATCCGAGAGTAATTACAGTTTAAATACTGCGCAGATGGATTAATAGCAACGACTCCATTTGACCTTATTAGCAACGATGAGAAAGATTACGGCTTGTTTTTCTACAAAGTGAATTTGGTTGTTTTACTCATTTTATCCCTTTTGCTTTTTTGATTTTATTTATTTATTTATTGTTTTCTGTATGGAGCACATAGAAAACAAGGAAAGTATTTTTATCTGTTCAGGTCCCTAATATTTAAAAGAAGAATAAAGGAACATGTGATGACGAGGACAACCCATTCAGCCCATCTAGTTAAGAGAGGGTCTAGCACTATGTTATGCCTAGTCTTGAGGTCTTGATTTGATATGCCAGGACAGGAAGTGAAGTCACTGTCATCAGTGTATTTTTATAGAATTTGACTTTGGGGAGGGTGCTTGGGAGTTTTTTGGCGGTGCGTGGTGCGGACTTCCTCGGGGGTGGAGGGGGTGGGGGGGGGCAGGGCGGAGGGAAGGCTGGCAGTCGCTCACCTCAGCAGGTGGTGAAAGAAACGCCGGGCGTACTTGCTGATGGCGTCTCGGTACTCCAGCACCACCGTGTCGGACAGGGGCCGGGACGGGGCGTAGAACATCCCCAGAGCAGCCTCCAGCTGGGCTGGGGAAGGAAACGCAGGATCAGCCCCCTCACGTAGGATCAGCAACAGGACTGATCACAAAGACTGTTAAAGAAGGAACGTCTACGACAAATGACAAAGAAGTGCCTATGCTCGTGTTACGCAAATGGCCCTAACATAAACCTTTACTTCATTTGTGAATGTTCTAACAGGAGACGTTGGCAGGGAAAGGAAAAGTTTTCGTGCCCAACACTAAAGCCTTAGGCTACATTAAACAGTTGAAGACCCATCATGCAATACTCTCAATCCAAACTGAAATCCAACTGTCAAGCAGGGCAGCGCTGAACACACAGCAGAATGGAGCACCTCTTCAGCTGCTCTCTGAGCTAGCACACAGATCATGAGGTGATTCCAGCGAGAGTCCAAGCTCCTGTCACTGCGCTGTAAGCCATACAGCCCTGCTATTCACACGTCAATCAGCTAAACAAGCCTGCTGCTGAAATAAACCTTCCCATAAAATACATGTCAGCCAACTTGCTCTGAACTTAAAACACTTCCAGTGTTATTGTTGGCTGGGAACCAATCACTAGAGCAGTGAGAGTATTGACAGATACTCAAACATTAAACTACACTGGCATTCAGCAGGCAACCACATTCAGAGTGATTTACACAACGTCACACCTAAAGTTTAAGGCAATGAGCAGGACCGATGCCAAGATGTCAGCATCGCAACTGCGTCACTGTCACGTCAGCGAATCATCTCCAAGAGTTACAAATCCTGTCGCACGCACTTCTACTTCAGAGTAAATGCTAGGGATCACACTAAAATCACAGCAAAGGGTGGAACCGGTTCAAAAGTTTAAATCAAGAAAAAAAAATGAATGAAATGCAAGTTGACAAACAATGAGAAGGGGAAGAAAAGAGGAGAGGTGAATCGGGTGCGGGCAGCCCCACCTTCCCTGTCCTCGTCCAGCTCTTGCCGGAGCAGGTGGTCGGCGATGGCGGCCAGCGCTCGGTAGCACTCGGCTCCCATGGTGCTCCAGTCCATGGCCCCCAGCAGGCCCACGGCCTCCTCCGCCTGGCCGCACCGCAGCCTCTCCTGGACCAGCTCCGCCGCACCCACCTGGCCCCCGGTCAGGGCCCCTGGAGGGACCCCCGATCAGATTACAGTCTGACCCTCATCAGCCTCCTCCTTACCTTTCAGTGGCACATTTAAATAAGCGCTGCATTGTATTATCATTATACAATGCTTATGTCCCGTGATTCACTAATCCATACTGTTAGACATGTATCAAAAGCACTTAATTAAGTTCCTCAACAGGGAGCAGAATCCTGGTTATAGCTCACTCTGGCACCAAATCTGTCAATAGTCCGTCAATAAAAGCTTCATACACAAGACCTTTAGTTCACGTGGAAACAATTCTACATTAGGTGTCAGTTCAGAATAACAAACTTTTATTTTTACATAAAGGTTAATAATGTGGTCATGATGTTGTGGGGCCACCTGCTTTTAGGGCACACATACCTCACTCAGAGCCTGTGTCTGATGCTGATTAAAGCTGCACAGGGTAGGGAGCCTGTGTCTAATGCTAATTAAAGCTGCACAGGGTAGTGAGCCTGTGTCTGATGCTGATTAAAGCTGCACAGGGTAGTGAGCCTGTGTCTGATGCTGATTAAAGCTGCACAGGGTAGAGCCTGTGTCTGATGCTGATTAAAGCTGCACAGGGTAGGGAGCCTGTGTCTGATGCTGATTAAAGCTGCACAGGGTAGGGAGCCTGTGTCTGATGCTGTTTAAAGCTGCACAGCGTAGCGCGCCTGTGTCTGATGCTGATTAAAGCTGCACAGTGTAGAGCCTGTGTCTGATGCTGTTTAAAGCTGCACAGTGTCGCGCGCCTGTGTCTGATGCTGTTTAAAGCTGCACAGTGTCGCGTGCCTGTATTTGATGCTGATTAAAGCTGCACAGCGTAGCGTGCCTGTGTCTGATACTTATTAAAGCTGCACAGTGTCACGTGCCTGTGTCTGATACTTATTAAAGCTGCACAGCGTAGCGCGCCTGTGTCTGATGCTGACTAAAGCTGCACAGCGTAGCGTGCCTTATTAAAGCTGCACAGCGTAGCGTGCCTGTGTTTCCGTGACTCTGCAGACGGAGCGGAGCCTGTGATCACAATGCGCTGTAATGGCCTGGGGCGGCCAGCACCTCGGCTGCCGGTGCGCTCGGATAAAAGAGCGCAGTTAATTATTCAGCGGGCGCACTCGCCCTCCGCTATCGAATCGCCCTCCGCAGGAAGACGCCATCAATCGGAGGGCCACTTAACCTCGTCCGTTCCGCCGCGGGGGCCCCAGCTGACCAGAGAAGGGGTACGCAGGAAACAGCGGCTTTAGTACAGTAACACAGACCACACAGGCAGGCCCAGCAGCGCCCTCCGCAGGAACACCCCCCTCTCAGACCCGGCACACTACAGGTTCTGTGCCTTCCAGGAACACACCCCTCTCAGACCCGGCACACTACAGGTTCTGTGCCTTCCAGGAACACCCCCCTCTCAGACGCGGCACACTACAGGTTCTGTGCCTTCCAGGAACACCCCCCTCTCAGACGCGGCACACTACAGGTTCTGTCCCCTCCAGGAACACACCCCTCTCAGACCCGGCGCACTACAGGTTCTGTGCCCTGCAGCCCCGCTTCCCTTCATGTGTTTACGGTGAAACGTGCCGATGACAAACTTCACTCTGCCTCCATCTGGACATCTGACCCCCCCCCCCCAGGGGGACGGCCTGCTCACCACAGAGAGGTGACAGCCACCTTATTGTCTAATTGATTTGACGGGGGGTGGGGGAGGGAGGTTGCGGGAGGGAGAGGGGGTGCGGGGTAGGCCACCCAATTAAAATTACAAGCTGGCAATTAGCAGCCGGGTCCGCTAAATCCCCAAAGAGCCCACTAATGTCAGACAGCCATCAGCTGAGATCCGCGTCTCCAGGCGGAAAAACCCGAGCCTCTGGCCAGCGCCGGCTCTCAGCTAAATCCCATAAGAGACAGAGCGCAGTGCGACGGGGGAGATTAGCACACGGGCACACTGACAAAAAATACAACCCCCTCCCCCTCCCCCCCAAGCCTGACATCTCTAAACAAACATCAGGCATACATGCAGAGTAAACTTCCCTCCAACATACTCCTGTGTAAGGAAGTACACCATTTAACATTAAACAGACATACCGCAGTTCTACCACCCTAGATATCAAGGGAAGTGCTTTTCCAATCTCAGAAAGTACATCAGAATACAGCACAACTCATGCTATCTTCTGTTTGCTGAAATACATACACAGAGAGGTGTGAATAAAGGCAGGAAAGCACAGTTTGAGTAATAAAGGAGGTAAAACTGTTCACAGCAGAAGCAAATAGAAGCAGCAGGTTAAAAAAAAACCCGAAACGGTGGTGAAAAATAAATGAATATCCAGCACAAATAATTCTTTATTCTTTTATATATTTATGTGCGTGCGTGTACAAGTCATTCTCTTTTAGATCCACACCTGGCCCCCAGTTGCTCCATCCACTGTGCAAACCAGTGCAGCTCAGACTCTGTCCAACGGGTGCTTAGATGAGATAACTCCATGAGGCAAAAAAAGAAATTTCAAAAAGCGCTTCCTCAAGAAAGCTGGAGGCCAGCCAACCCTTTCTGTCTCAGCGCTACCGGGCCTGTTCCATCACATAGCAGTCCAAACGAAATGAGTCAATAAAAAAGGAGGGAAAAAACAAACAAACAGGAAAGCGTGCGTTTCTGCGTGCTATCTGCTGAAAAGATTCCCCGTTTGCTTTGTTCATCAAAAACTTGGCATGCGATCAGTAGAACAAGGAGCATTGTTAGCTCACCCCCTCCTCCTCCTCCCCCTCTCTCCCCCCTCAACCAAATCTCCTGAAAAATTCAGCCCTGTGCCAGAGTCACCTCTTCCTCCAAAGTCACAATTAAACTGTCGCCGTTTGAAAGGATTGATCGGAAAACTTTATCAGTGCCGCAGGACATAACACTACAAAAAACGATTTATCAGGAAAAAATACATATCCCACATTGCACCTGGGGTTTTTGCCTTGGGAACAATTATTGATTGACCTCTGCAGGAGTAACTTTCACTTCTGACTACATTGAGGCTGAACTACCAAATTAAACGGAACTGCATTAAATATCTTTTTTTTTTTAAACTTGTATTAGTGTTGTTGCTAGAGAGGTACAGTCACTATATTTCAAAGCTGCAAACATTTGAAAGAATCCAATGCTGCCACTAGTGCAGGCTGCACCCCACAGCCCAGGCACTGCTAGTTTGAGGCTGGGCAATGTCATTAGCTGAAGAATTAGGGGGAAAAAAACCAGTAGTGTTCGTGTCTCTCGTTGCATCTACTTCAACGTGAATTTATAAAATGTAAAGCAAATGCAGTTTCAATGCATTTTCATATCTCACAATCAGAAATGGCATCACCTGTGAGAAAAGCACTCTGTTTCAGAGATGAGGTATAGGCCGTGTTGAAATGGCGTTTAGTGATTTATTTATCATGTATAGAGTGAGGAATGGATGTATAGATGTGATGGGCAAACAGGTCCAGTAGTGACAGTGAGTTTCCTTAGTACAGAAAAGGGAACATTCCAGAAACAGCCACCAGCCTCGAGTCGCTTGCATTAAGGTCAGAGGTCAAAGGTCGCGCACTCACCCAGCCTGAAGCGGAGGGCTCCGATGGGGCCGCCGTGGTAGGTGAGGATCAGCAGGTCGTGCACCTCGGCCCCCTCGCCGCCGTGCGGGGGCGCGGCCCAGTGCAGCCCCGCCAGGCCCCCCGGGGCCCGCAGGTGGCGGGACAGCTGCAGGGTGGGGCCGGGGGCCGCCTCCTCCGCCAGCAGCTGCACGCGGACGGGCGAGAGGCCGGCGTCGAAGCACTGGAGCTCCCCCTGCCCGTCGCCCACCGCCAGCAGGGCGCCGCCCGGGTGCCAGGCCGCGAAGGAGGGCAGCATGGGCGCCTGGGCGAGCAGGGTGACCCCGCGGCGGGCGTCGTACAGCACCAGGGACGAGTCCCGCAGGCCCAGCAGCAGCTTGCTCTCGGACGGGTCGCGGCAGCAGGACGCCGGCCGGGAGGACAGGGGCACGCTGGTGACGGACAGGCGCTGGGGCCGCCCCCTGGCGCACTCGTACACGCAGCTGTCCGCCGTGCTCTCCCCCGCCCCCAGCTCCACCGTCAGGATCTGGTAGGGCTGGCTGAGGCTGAAGCGGCAGTCCAGGGGGTCCCCCTCCGTCCGAATTTGGCTCAGGACCTGTGGGGGGGAGGGGGGCGGTTAGCGCGGTTAGCGTGAGCTAAAAGGCCGTCTGTCTGTCAGCATGGACCTGCAGCAAGGCAATGCACACTGCAGCAAAGACAGCCAGAGGATAATGTTCTTCCAGACAAAACAAACAGATTTCACGCTTTCTGACAGTAAAAGAGAAACGGAAGCCTGACGCAGCTATCGTGGCACATTCAGTAAGCGTATTTGGAAACTAAACTTTCGCCCACAGTTTAGAAAGTCCATATCTGCTCAAAGCATTCGGCCCCTTCTGAAATGACGTTCAGTTCATTTCGCCTTGTAGGCAGAACTGAGGATCGAGACGGCCGCAAAGCTAGCGTTTGTCAGCTAGTGCCAAAAATGGAGAGGTAAGCGGGTTGCTGGACTATACGGGGAAGCAGGGTGTTATTTCTTTCCCATAATCCCCTGGGCCGCCTCCTGCAGCTCTCCGGGGGGGAGGGGGGGTTTGAAGGTGCTGACAGGGATGTGAACAGATCCGGACCTCTGCCAGCTCGATGCAGCAACCGCCCCCCCCTCCCTTCCCCCCACGCTGAGCCACACCTGGCCCGGGAGTGGATCGCCATTCTCTCAGTTTGGATTTCCGTTCTCCTCCGCCCCACATCTGAGGGGGACACCACCACCGCACACAGAGGAGTGCCCGAGCCCCAAACCCCAGCCCCCCAAACCTGCACCCCGAGGAAGGAGAACACCACCCCTCCCCGACTCAAACTCACAGTAAAACTAAAACAGGGACAAACAGAGAGGTTTCGGTCTTCAGGTCTCTGTTTCAATCTGTATCACTGCCATCGTTCTCCGTTTCACAAGCCCATCGGGACCAAACAAAGACCACTGCAACTTCATCGGCCCTTCAGCACATCCACAGCACCGAGAGGCGTTTAAAAACCCTGCCTTTCAAAACAGGGGGGAAAAGTAACTACCGCGAGTAAGTTTCCCCCTAGTTATTGGTTTCAGTGACTGCTCAAAACTATTCTTTTCTTTTCTTCCCTTTCATTTCTTTTTAGGTACTTTTTTGTAGCATGAAAGATAAGTCCCGAGTTGTCCAGCTGAGTGGCCGTCCCTTGTTCACAGCAGTACCCCTCTTTGAGCCAATTTTCCAGCTCACAGAGCGGGGGGGTGAGGGGGGAGGGATGAGCAGAGGGGGATGGGAGTGGAGGAAGGAGGAAAAAAATACAGAGAGCTGGATGTAGGCGGAACCGTTACACGCCAAAACACCTGCCCCCTGATCCCGCAGTCAAGTGCGTGACAGCCACCAGGAAGGACAGACGGACAGACTGGCAGCACATTCAAATCTGCTTAAATGAGGAGAAACTCTGGCTTTTCATTTTTCTGAATAATTTTCTATTATCTCAAATAGAGAGCAGAGTATCGTGCATTGTAATATAGACTGGAGCCACCTGTATCAGACCGTGGGTGAGGTTTCAGCTCAGCACGTATCATAGCAACATTTCAGAGTCTTCGCAATGACCAGCTTTCTGAGTGATTGTACATTTGAATACTTTTTAGTCCAGTCCAAGCCAGACAAAGGCAGAGCGTCAAATGAATACTTGTCCTTAACTTAACAAGTGCAATAGTCACTTTTTGACATTCATTTTGGCAATTGCTGAAATTTCCCAAACTGCATTTGCAAATAAAACAGACAAGCATTTAAATAATATAGATAAAATGAAAGAGATTAAAGTATAATGAATGTTACTGCTGTTGGTTTTATTGCGGCAACACAGCATGCAAATATTAATTACAAGGGTATGGCATATGAATATTTTTTTTCCACTGGTTACTGCGGTTAAGCAATGTCCAGCATGCCATTGAACGATCCCAGATTAGACACGACTAAGACTGGCCTCTACGTGAGGTCATAAAACAATAACTATTTAAAGCTACAGTAATGACTAGAAACACATGTCCTCTGAGTTTTCTTCAGAACACAGAGAATGTGTGTATATTTGTGTGTGTGCGCACTGGTTACTGAAAACAACATGCAGTTTGCTTTTCTATTCAAGACTAGTATAGATAACCAATGACCAGTACCACAATAGTAGAATAAAGTAGCAGTAAAATCAGACTAAATAACCGAAAAAACATTTAGGAAGGGCTAAACAAGACAGAAAAGACAGAACTTCTAGTGACGAAACAGCACAGTGTATAATGCTAAACTAAAATAAACAGCGTATTCCTTGCCTTTGAAAAAAAAATGAAGATTATTAAATTCAGTGGCAAGGAATCATTAAAAATGTAAAATGCCTGAATAAATGAGCATATATTTTCCTAGTGTGCAAAGGCAGCGCTTATCAGCAAAGGGTAAGAATTAAGACCACAGAGGGGGAAAAAAATAACACTTTTAAACATCGAAGACTAAGTAGAAAATTGGCTTAGCATGCAGATAGCAAACTTAACAAAAGGAACATATATATGAGCTTGAAGTGACTGAAGTCCCTGTCTTTCTGATGGGCAAAGTGTTTGATTTATTCCACGGGTTTTACATAAACTGCTAGCTTAATTTCACACCACGCATCTGAAAATGACAACAAACACTTTAATTAGAACCGATGCAAGGAAAAGAGACTTTAATGTTCTTTTGAGTGTATAAAAAAAAAAGAAAAAGAAAAAAAAAAAAACTAGGTGAGGAACAGAGATAAATCCTAGGGACTCTCCAAACAGACTGAGTACATATAGTGTCATTTAAATTTTTTTTGCATTTGTTTGCTTGTATATGCAATTGCTAATACTTTCCTTCCTCTCTCTGTGCAGTGCTGGAGAATATTTTACATATGTTTAAATCTTGCTTAAGCCTGCTTGGTAATTTTGTTCTGTCTGCGTTGCGCGTTCTACATCGCCTCATGAGTCTGTGGAGCTGGTTCTGCAGATTCCAGCGCCTGAATCGTACATTAATTCCCCCATACATGCCATCCTGGAGACATCCAGCACACCCGTTTCCCAACTCATCACTACAGACAAGGAGAGAAAACAGGCCTGTGTCACTAGGGTCACTGATAATGGTGACATCCCTTCAGTGCATTACTGTGATCACGCACACACACACACACTCACATAAACACACACAAACGCACATACACCCAAATGCACGCACACGCGCACACATACACACACACACACTCACACACACACACACACACGCACACACAGGACACCCACAGCCCAGCAGCTTTGCCTACCTTCTGCCGCTTCAAAGTCGTGATTCACGAATCACACGACCCTTGCGCCCTGCTGATTGATTAATCGTGGCATGGGCCGACGCCTTCACGGCAAACAGCGGTGCTGCCAGGGGTGTGGGCGATGGGCACGGTTCAGATCTCAGTTCAAATGGAGAAGGGGTCTCTCCCCCTACCCCTATACCCTCCGTCCCTGATCAGCCAAGCAGCGCCACGGTACCATTATAAAGGCACTTCATTATTGAAGAGGTCATACCCTATTTATTAATTGACCCCAGAGTTTTGTATTATCTGCTGTGTTCAGCACCGCCCCATGTTCCCCTGATTAAACTGAATCAGTGGTGCAGACAGGGCCAGTGTTAGCGCGGGAGGCCCGGGGCCCGGCGGAGAGCCCGGTGTGTGTGTGTTTACCTTCAGGCCGCCAGCGCCGCCGCAGCCCAGCAGCACCAGGTTGGCCCGGTCTCCCTCGCTGGGGACGGGAGACCAAGGCCAGGCCTCCTCATTAACCGCTGGCCACCAGCAAACCGCCACATCCTGCGAGCGGTTCAGCCCCACCCGCAGACCCAGCCGGCGCCCGGCCGGACCGGGCAGGTCCACGCTGGAGATCTGGGGAGGGAGAGAAAGAGAGGGGGAGAAAGAGAGAGAAAGAGAGGGGGAGAAAGAGAGAGAAGCAGACAAAGAGAGAAAGAGTGCGAGAGAGAAAACGAGAGAGAGAAAAATAACTTTGATTCCCTGTTTCCACTCTAATGACTGCACTGCCACTGAATTTAAAATTTTAATCCCACTGTCTGTTTTTTTTACAGCTTTTGTTTTGGTCTTATTTCAAGGTTATTCGTCAGCTGTTTAATTTAATACCTGGAAGCTTACGTGCTCTTTTTGACACTTTTTAAAATGATAATTATTTGTTTTGCCGCGCTCTAAAAATGCAGCGTTTCTTTCGCTCGGGGCCTCAAGGCGGGGTTACGAGGAGCCCACGGCCGTGCGGCGCGGCTACGCCATTCGCTCCCAGAGCCAACGTGCAACTGCGAAGCCATAAAACGCCCAAATGCACAAACGACCAAGTACACAGCGAATTTGGATCTTTTCAAAGCGCCTCGTTTGCATGATGCAGCTTTCACAGGGCAGAACGGAGCTCATCCGCTCTATTCAAACCAGGCTGGCGCTCGGAGCTCGGAGCCCCTACCTCCGGCCGTCACGTCTCGCCGCCATGGCACGCCTCTGCGGAAAATAAACGGCCCTGAGCCCGGGGGCCACAGAGCGGCCACGCGCCCCAACGCTCAGGAGGAACAGGCGAGGGGGGGGGGGGGGGGAGAACACGCGCTATACGGGTGACATGAGGAACCCATAAACATTGGGTGAAAGATACGCAGGGAATCCTTCCGCAGTACATTTCACGGGCCTAAATAGCGGGAGGAGTAAATAAATAAACAAACAAATAAATAAATCGGGCGAGTAAAAATAGACCGATGGCGGACGTATTTTTTTTTCTTTTTTTTTCTTCTTTTTTTTTTGTTTTCACCCCCTTCTACCCCAACTCGCCGTCTTGCCGGGCGTTTGCTGGTCAGCAATAATCAAACCACTTTCTAGGGGATTAGACTCAAAGCTTAGACTACTGGACCCAAACAGCAGCCGAGGCCAGGGGGTCCCCTTATCAGGGCCTGTCTTCTGGAGCCAGCCTCGCTGCAGGATAGATTGCTTTCATATTCCCGCCCGCGCTCCGACAAAGGCAGACAGTAATGCGATAATGCCGGAGTGCAATGGCCGCCAAGGGCCCCGTGCATTTATTTATTGTGTCGGGGAGAATAATCGGGCTCATCCAAATTGTGATCTCCCCACTCAGCTCTGGCCATTAAAAACGGGGTTAATGCTTTAAAAAAAAAAACCCAATCAAACCTCCGCCGCATTTATACGCCGTCCAAATTCTGGAGGAGGGAAAAACAGAGAGAGAGAGAAAATAGATCTCAATTTCCCTGAGTGGGTGGGGCCTGACCCCGCCCCCCAACCCCTTCCTCCGCCCCTCCCGCTCGCTGAGGGCGTAAGCTGAATAAACCCCGCGATGTGAAAGAAATCCCCGAAATTACCGGATACCTCCGCTCTGCCAAATGCGTTCGTTCTACGACTCCACACCACTCCGACTTTACAAACGCTACGCGTGTCTACGACTGCGGCTCCCGGCCTGGTTCTACACCAGCCCGACTGGGCAGTTAGCCTGCACTCTGGCCAAACCTGTCTCCACAGTTCAATGGTCAAATCTAAGTGCACCTCCCTAAGAATAACCAGGGATGGGGGGAGGGGGTGGGGGATCAACTGCCCCCATTCAGAGAATCTTGTTTAAAAATGCCTACAAAAAAAATGCCTACAAATTATTCAAGTGGCAATATCTTTTTTATGCACTTGTTTGTGTACTTGATAATGCAGAATGAACACAATGCCCCATTAAGAGCTGAAATTATATTCTACATTGTTCACAAAAGCATTCACAGGACAAAGAATCGGAGTTGCTCTGTTATTATGGTTGCATTTCTCGTTGGGTCTCAGGTGGCTAAGAGAGTAAGGGGGTGGGGGGGGGGGAGTGTTTCAGGAAATTGCCGCTGAGTCCATTTATAAAGGGACAATTTCACCTACAGTGCGATGAAAAAGTATTTACCCCCTTCCCGATTTCCCCTATTATTGCATATTTGTCGCACTGAATGCTTTCAGATATTTACACAAAAATGTAATATTAGACAAAGGGAAACTGAGTAAACACAACGCATTTTGAAATTATTATTTCATTTATTCAATTAATAAAGTTATCAAACACCTGTATCATGTACATAAAAAAGTAAATGCCCCCTTAGGTACTCAATTAACTAGATTTAATTGATAATTTGATTCAGCTGATTGATCACAGCCAGGCTTTATTGCAGCCTGCCCTGTTGAAGCTAAACCTCACTCATATTGATGCTTATCATCTGTTTTCACCACAAACTTTCTACAAGTACCGTATGCCATAATTACTTAAGGGGGCAATTACTTTTTCTCATGGGTGATGTGGCTGTTTGATAGCTTTTTTCTTTAATAAATGAAATAATAATTCAAAACTTTATTTTGTGTTTACTCAGGTTCCCATTATCTAATATTACATTTTGTTTAAAGATCTGAAACCATTCAGTGAGACAAATATGTAATAACAGAGGAAATCAGGGAAAATACTTTTTCAAGGCACTGTATTAACTCAAGTAAGAAAAAGTCAACTGTAAGGGTGGAGCTCTGTAGCCTAAGGATTCAGTCAACATTTGTCCTTAACCTTTGCTCCAGACTGAGTCAAAGTTAAGCAGAAATTATGAACATCCAGGCTAAAGCTTAATTAGCTCAATAATGTCCTCCCTCTCTGCCAAAGCCAAAGTGTGGCAAATTATCTGGCACGAAATGGCTGCTGTGCATCCCCCAGTTTCTGCCCTTCACTGTGAAGATAATGAAAAATGCCATTTCAGTGCAAAGTTTTATTATTATTTCTATTATTATTGTTATTATTGTTGCTATTATTATTAAAATGTCTAACTGAAATCACTGCTCTGACTCAAGCAGACACAATAGGGAGACCAGGCGATGTAAGCTGCAGGTGGAGCGCTACCTTGAGGTCTGAGAAGGAGAGCTTGTCCACTCGTCTGTTCAGATCCGGGGAACTCTGACTCCTCTTGGTTAGGTGGACCAGGCTCACCTTGTTCTTCTCCACAAAGGAGAGGAGCAGGAACCGGTCTGTGATCACCGCTGAGAGAGAGAGAGACGCCAACAGCACAGATCAACACCTGACATGGCAGCTACAGACATAACACAACACAGACCTGTGCACACAAACACACTCACACACGTGTACACGAGCATACACGCCCAGGCACGAGTGCACTCACACACACTCACATACACGCGTACACTCACACACACACAAACACGTACATGAGCCCACGCTCACACATACGTGTATGAGTACATAGACACACACACACACACATCCACACGTGTATGAGAACACACGCACGTCTGCACCATTCCGTTCATCAACATGATAAAGATCATAAAAAAGGAGTGAATACCAATTCAAAAGATGTATTGTTTACATTAAACTGATAAGAGGGAGAGGGGGGTTATACAAAATAACAGTTTTATTGAAACTTTCAGAGGCATTTCTATAAGGACGTCCCTTTGACAGTCCCCCTCATTTTGTCAACTGGAAAAATAAAAAATAAAAAATCGTTATTCAGTCCCGTCTTAGTTACTTTTGAAGGGGAGGTAAAAAAAAACCGAGCCCATTTCCTGCCGTACAATTTCTCAAACGCAACACTTACGCAATCCCCTCCACAGCCGCAGCTCGCAGCGCAGACACTGAAGAAGTGCGTTTTTGTGGGCTAACGCGGGAGCCGTTAGAGTTTGGATTTCACAAGGTTTACTTTTCTGTGAGAGACAACCGCCCGAAGGCTGTTGGCTTTCAAAACTGGAGAGAGGAAATTGTACTTGATCCAGCTAAACTGTTTGCGAGCTCCGCGCGCAGTGATAAAGCAATTAAGCCCTCTTGCAAAAAATTAATCTGTTTATGAAACCAATTAAACACTGAGAATTTAATATATTCAATTCAGATTTCCTTCTTTGGCTCGAGACACTGCTGCTACCTCAGGTTGAAAATTTAAGATGGCACATTAAAAAATGGTACGCCAAATGTTACAATTATGTGTTTCAGGTTTAAAGACATTAAATCACATTAAAAACAGGAAATTAAAATAAATTAATCAAATTTCAAAGTCTCCTAACACTCATAGTTCAGTAGGTATCAGAACATCTATAAAGCAGTAATTAACACTTAAATGAACTAAAAAAAGAAAAAAGTATCTTATTAACGTTAATACCACTCATAATACATATCGTAGCACAGCTGTGGCAATACAGCTTAAATAAAGGAACTATTAACGTAGCATTAGTAAATGTATGAGAACATGCTTTAGACATAAATCACTCCAACCATTTGAGCGGAACAAGTTATGGGTCTTCTTACTGCAGCTCATACTACAATATTTTCAATATAAAAACCATCCGATTTGTTATGATGTTATGATAACATCATTGCTTGAATGATGAATTCATAATTTTGCATAATTAAGTATCTAGAACTGCCCATTATTTGAGCTATATAAAATAATAGCAAATAAGTCACCAGAAACATGTTACAAGCTTATTAGTGGTGTAGAAATTTTACAGTAGTAAAGTACAGTTCAGCATCAGTACTTCTGACATATTGTCTTCACTGTTCACTTCACTACTGCATGCCGGTTTGTGTAAGCACACACTGACTGTACGTATGCGCTTCTACAGTTCATTGTGTAAGCACCACTGACTGTACGTATGTCCTTCTACAGTTCATTGTGTAAGCACACACTGACTGTACGTATGCTCTTCTACAGTTCATGGTGTAAGCACACACTGACTGTACGTATGCTCTTCTACAGTTCATGGTGTAAGCACACACTGACTGTACGTATGCTCTTCTACAGTTCATGGTGTAAGCACACACTGACTGTACGTATGCTCTTCTACAGTTCATGGTGTAAGCACACACTGACTGTACGTATGCTCTTCTACAGTTCATGGTGTAAGCACACACTGAAGCGGTGAACAGGTGGACAGAGGACCCCCCAGTGGCCATTCTGGCTCCCCTCCCCCGTAATTACCGGCACCGTGGGGAGGGCGGGGTACTCTCAGGTACCAGGTGGTTAAGATGGAGGAGCAGGGCCATAAACAATAATTGATGATAAAACAATTAGTGGGGTTTGCCACAGTCCACCCCCCCCCCACCCGTCACCGGGCACTGGGGGCCCCAGAGAGGAGGAAAGCAGGAGAAATCTGCTACTTCTGTTCCCCCGGTCGTCCCTGGAGACGCAGGGGGAGAGGATTTACCGTCATTACCTGCGGCAGTGCGGGTCCCTCTGAGCGCGTGCGATGGGAGAGCGCGGTAATTACTCACCGTCGCTGATGGTGTCTGCGGCCAGCCGTCCCACCAGGGCCCGGTCCACACACACCCGCTCCAGCTGTGCTCCGCTCTGGCCCAGGGTCACCAGCACCCCTGAGCTCAGCAGCATCTACACACACACAGGCACACAAACACAAACATACACATACACAACAAACGCACACAGAAACAAACACACACACACACACACACAAACACACGCACGCACACACCCACGCACGCGTACACACAGGTACATGTTATAGGCTTACATTCAAAAGCCAGGTCTGGCCAGAAAAATCAGTTGGCTTGAGCCAAACAGTAGTCATACATAAACACACTGCACATAAAGTGAACAAACACTTGTGCACGTTTCTTCTACGGTTGTCTACGGTAAGGTCAGTCTGGGTGGCACTGTGCCTGTGGGTGATCAAGGGTGCAGGTGGGGTCTGTACTGTGTTTGTGGGGTACAGGTGTGCAGGTGGGGGGGGGGGTGGTCTATATGGTGTTTGTCAGGTACAGGGGTGCAGTTTGGGGGGGTCTATTATACAACGTTTGTGGGGTACAGCTGGGCTCTATACTGCGTTTGTGGGGTACTGGTGTGCAGGTGTGGGGGGTCTATACGGTGTTTGTGGGGTACAGGTGTGCAGGTGAGGTGTCTATACGGTGTCTGTGGGGTACACGTGTGCAGGTGGGGTTGATGACACTGTGGGTGATGCGAGCGCTGGAGTCCCCACCTGACAGGAGCGTGTGTTCCTCCATCTGCAGCCAACACACACGCTGACCTGCAGCAGCTCCTGCAATAGAGAGAGAGAGGGATGTGTGAGAGAGCGAGAGGAAGGGAGGTAGAGGGGGAGAGAGAGGGAGGAAGGGAGACAGAAAGGGAAAGAGGGAGAGGAAGAGAGGGGGAGAGAGAGAGGGGTCAGCTGCTCCTGGGGCACAGTCAGCACAGCTGGGGGAGTCTGGTGGGGGTGGTGCAGGCTGTTTCTGGTTTCAGACGAGGAGGGTAGAGGAGATTAGCGAGGGGCACACACACAAAGCGGGGTCTGTGCTTTTGGGGAGGAGCTGGGGAGCGCCTTACCTGCAGCTCCTCGCCACTGATCCCCTCAAATATCCCCCCTGTTGAAAGAGTGCGCCCGAAAACAGAGAGCCACTCAGGGGCGGGGGGTGAGGTGAAGACGAGAACGCGTTTTAAAAGGGAATCTAAGACAGATACCTCCAGCTCCTTCAGGGAGTCGCGCAGCTTCTCAGGACGGGAGTTCTTGGGAGTCCAGCAGAGACCGCGAGCTGGAGGGGGGCGGCAGGGTCACAGATCAGTGGAACGGGAGGAGGACGGGCGTGAGCAGTGGGTGTGGCCAGGGGGTCCCCACTGTACAGTATGCCAGGTCACAAAGGCAGCGTAAAGCTGGGGAGATACAGACTCACGCACAGCCCCCAGCACTGATCTCTGCTGGAAGGCCATCCTCACTCCTCTCTCCCACAGTGCAAAAGCAAAGCACGGCCAAAAGGCATCTATTCAGGCCTTACATGGTGAGAGACTACAAGCCCCAGAATCCTCTTCCTGCTCAGTTTATTAACTGTAGGCTGTCATCATGAAAAAGGCCTTACGTATCATAGAGTATCAATAAACATACTAAAAGGTTGTGGTTTTGATTTTTAACCAGTTCCAGCCCTTTCAAGCCCCTGATCCGTATCGAAGTCGGAGGCCAGGGACCATTGTGTGTGTGCGTGTGTGTGTGTGTGTGTGTGTGTGTGTGTGTGTGTGTGTGTGTGGTGTGTTTTTCTCACTTCTGCTCAAGGAAGCCAGCAAAATGAGAAAAAACACACAATCTAAAGCACCAGCTTATTGCGTATTTATAATACTTCATTGATTGTCTAAATATTAAATCTGCTTTGTTGTGCTCATACCATAGAAATCTCAGAAACATGAGCAAACATGATCAAGCTTAAAGTGCATTTTAACTTCAGGAGAGAAAGGCAAACTCATTGCTGTGACACATCTAATGACCCACTTCAAATGATTCATTCAACTTAGAGGAGACTTGTAATTTCCCATGAGGTCTCACTCCCATACCTGCCCTTCCTCCAGCACAAAAAAAACAACTTGAATTCTAGCTCTGCGTTCGTAACAGCATTAATATTAAGAAGAGATTTTTGTTTTCACAAAAATTTCCTAATGAAACCCAATATGTTCTCCTTTTTAAGAAACCATTAAGAAATTGTCCCTTTTTCGAGTGAGAGAGGAAGTAAATAAATGCATGTAAATGACTGAGAGGGGGGCGGGAGGAGGGGCAGAGTGTGTGTCTCCTGATAAGGGGGTTTTTGCATTCTCCAGGATGGCTAGGGCCTCTCTGCAGCACAGGTTTGAGAGACAGAGCTATTTCTGGAAGTTAGCCAAACGTGTTTTTGGCCCCAAATGACGCGACGTGGCGACAGGGGAACCCTCCCCCGAAAAGAATTCCCAAAACCCTGAGGAAGTCAGGACTCTTTCTTTCACTTTATTTCATTTCAATCGCGCTGCTCTGTCTTGTGTTACTGTTTACCAGGCAGGAAAGGCAAGGGGCAACACCAGAACATGTCTGAAATAGAAGTATATGTTGGACTGTTGAGATTTGAAGAGTTTTTATTGTGTGTGTGTGCGTGTGTGTGTGTGTGTAATACATGAGCATGACTTACTCTCTGCGAAATGCTGCTTCTCATTGAAGTAGTGGTGATCAGCCAGGTTCACTGGAACAGAAAGGGAAAAGCGTCAGGCTCGGTGGAGCGGTGAGCAGCGCGGGGCCATTTACATTTCACGTGCACGCGAGCGCGCGTTTGTGTCCGTGGTGGAACAGGCGGGAGCCGCCCTGCAACACAAGTCCTAACCCTAACCCCCGATTCACTGCAGCCACACCCTGTAAGGAGGCGTCCCGTGTGCCCCTGCTCCCCCCCCACCCCCAAAAAAAAAACCAGGAAGTGAGCCTTGCCGGAGGCACCTCCGGGATCCAGGGTATCAATCAGATAAGGTGACATTATGATACAGAAACGACCCTAACTCCCCCCCCCCCATGTGAAACACCTGCTGAGCACCCGGGGGGTGGGTGACCCCCGTTTGTAATTACCATGAGTCTGGCACTCCCTCTAGTGGGGGAAACCGGTAACCACATGGCCAGTCTCAGGCACGTGTACGTGCGCACACGTACGAGCGCGCACGCATGCATGTGCGCAATGCAAACGCCACTCTGCCGGGATGTGAAAATACAGCTCAATTAAAATCAATTTCCACAATTTAAATTCCACAGGAGAGTCAGCGCTTTCTCTCCCCTCTCTACATCCTCTCTCTCTCATTTTCCACCTACCCATTTCTTCTCTACTCCTTTTCTTTTTCCTCCCAGTTATCAAGTGATACTTTTGTAATCCTCCTGAATTAAAGGGATTTCTGTGCGCGAGCACCATCTCCACAGCAGACGGGAATGAAAGGGAAACCAGGCTGACTCTACGGTGGCTCTGGAGAGCCAGGAAAAAACCCCTTATTAGAGGCTGTGAGAGAGGAGCCAGGCTGGACAAACACAAACAGAGAGAGCCTGGAACATCCATCCCCCGGCTCAGAAACCAGCCTCTCCATTTCCCTCCTAAATCATACAGTTCAGACAGAGAGAAGCTGTCAGGGGTACGACTCGGGTACATGAACCATAGGAAGAAAAAAGCCCAGCTAATTTGAAAGATTGAGTGCCCGACTTGAAAATCTGATAAAATCTGGAAAATTCTGAGAATATTCATAATAACATCGTTCTTTTGGAGCTCACATCAGAGGTGTGCGTAATTGTCTCCAGCGTGAAAAACATTGTGCTTTCTCATACCAGAATCAATATCCAGCCCATGCCCACCACATGAATCCCTTCCCTTAATATTAGCTAAAAGAGGTCAGGCAGTATATGTAAATATAACAAACAACTAAGGCTTTCTGCCATTTTCTCAAATAAAAGATTTGCAACAGCTAATGGTTTTGTCCCAGAATGACGAGCCTTTCTATATGCTGTTTCACAAAGCGATGGGGCCCACAAGATGAAATTCAGCAGTAGATCCTCCCCGTTTCTGGGCAAAACAGGTGAAGTCGTCCAAAGAAAAAACACAGATTTCAAAAAGATCATGGTTTGTGCAAATGAGTGCGCGAGTGTGTGTGAGTGAGTGTGTGTGTGTCAGGGTTAGTGCTCTGAGCTACAGTAGTAAGTGTGTGTGTGTGTGTGTCAGGGATAGAGCTCTGAGCTGCAGTAGTGAGTGTGTGTGAGAGTGTGAGTGTGTGTGTGTGTGAGTGTGTGTGTGTGTGTGCATCAGGGTTAGTGCCCCCCCGATACGCAGACTCCGCACTCTCCAATACCTGCCACACACAGCCCTGGCTTTTCTTCTCTTTTTTCAATTACGGGGTCTTTGTAATTCTCTGGTGTGAGTGAGCTTTATTCACAGCTCCTAAAGCAAGCCGTTCACACCACAGACTCAAATACAGGTGGCTGGACTGGGAGGCGGACTGAGACCAGCGAATGAGAGCCTGGAAAGGGCACTGAAGGGGGAGTGGTGTGGGAGGGGAATCCTTCAGAAGAATATCCTAAGCTTGGCACATCTTTTTTAAAAGCATAAAAGGTGTGTATATGGTCATCTAACATGTATATGTATCTGTGCTCGTTTGAGAAAGGCTCGTGACTAATGTGTCTTTTGATGCGGTCCCCAGATGAGGCCCCCCGGATCACTGGGACACAGGCGCAGGAAAGGGGTCTGCTTCTCCGGGACGCGCTCGCCTGGATCTGGGCCTCCGCCGTCCCCTGAGAGCCGCGGGGGCTGCCAGGAGTCAGGCCGCGTGAGTGGGGGGGCGGGGGGCGGGGGCGGGGGCGTGGGGGGCTGGAGGGGGCTGCACCTGCTCATTCTTATCAATGGGAAACCAAGATAATCACAGATGAAGGGGAGGATGGAAGACTTGCACAAATACTGTTTATATAAATATGTGTATATTTACCCGGTTCTCCTTTGTCATAGTACTGGTGCGTGCCAATATCTGTATCTGGAAAGAGAGAGAGAGAGAAAGGGGGGGAGAAAGAGCAGGGAAGGAGGGAGGGAGGCAGAGAGAGAGAGAGAGTGAGGGAGAAAGAGAGGGAGGGAGAGAGAGAAGGAGAGAGAGCATGAGAGAGAGAGAGAGAGAAATGAGCAGTGTGCCTGTTAGAAGTGGTCAGATCAGCAATTTCGCACCGCAGGATAAACAATCATTATCTGCCCATGTCCAGCGCCATCTGCCTGCACAGAGACAGAGATAAGGGAGCAGGGAGCTGGGGGGCACTGGGGGTGAGCTGGGTATTAATAAAGACAGGGGCGCTTGCACCCCTCCCTCGCAGACCCCCCCCCCCCTCCCCGGGACGGTCCCCCCGCCTCGTCTTCGCCCCAGACTCAAACTGCTGAGATTGGCCCTTTCTCACCGCTGTTATGGCTGAAGGAGGAAAAGACAGAGCCCTGCTCTGACAGCACCCCTTCATTATTTATTTATTTTAATCAGTGGCGTCTGCTGGTCCCCGGGCTGGGCAGAGGGCAGCCTGGGAGAGCGACGCGCACGCATTAATTAACCTGCAGGCTGTCATCAGCAATCCACAGAGACGACCCCCAATGAACAGGGCTCCCACAGCTCAGGAGGAATCTGGGGAGAGGGGGCAGGAATTTGGGGAGTGAGGGGAGGAATTTGGGGAGCAAGAGGAGGAATTTGGGGCGTTAGGGGTGGAGTTTGCGGCACTAGGGGTACAATTTGGGGAGCGAAATGAGGAATTTGAGGTGCTAGGGGAGGAATTTGGGGAGCTAGGGGCAGAATTTGGGGAGTGAGGGGAAGAATTTTGGTTGCTAGGGGTGAAATTTGGGGCGCAGGAGGAGGAATCCATCACAAATGGTGAAATGCTGCTCAAAACGCACAGTGATACTGCAAAATGGAGAGCAAAGCGTACATTTCCAAACTCTCGTGGAGTGCTGGGGGTATGTGTTATAAGTCAATCGAAAGAGAAAAACAGTGCCGTAGGCGACATTTTCATCACTCTGAGTAGGCCAGGTGAAGACTCCAGAATTTACCCAAGCAGTTCACAGCCAATCTTCCCCTTTCAAACAGGTTCTTTTTTTTCTTTTTCAAGTTGCACAGTCAGGAGGGGAGGCGTGGGTGGATCTGCAGGTCTACAGTGAGAGTCTCATGCTTCAGGGGCTGATATCTGAATTTTACAGATTCCATTCTAACAAAAAAGTGGTAAAATAAACAGCTAAAAAAATAGCAACATACAATCAAAACAGTGCTTGACCAAATGAGACAAAATCTGGTTCTAAAAATTACCTGACAGCGAAGGACGCTAAGAAAGGAACAAACACAAAATAAATATACACTATATTGAGCCGATAAATATATTTATTATCATTATTATTACTCCAATTATTATTATCAGTAGTAGTAGTAATAGTACCTCTGATTCACACGTCAGAAGAAGCACTGAGACAGCATGCAGTGTACGACTAGATCACTACACGGACAGAAAAGAGGCTTGCGGGTTTCAATCCCATGTGTGACACCTCTTTCATGCTGTTGAGTGAGGTGTTGTAGCTCAATTGCTCAGGGTTAAAACAGGCCTGAATAGAGAGGGGAAGGGAGGAGGGGGAAAAGAGCGCCAAACGGACAAACAGATTAATTACCTCTGACATGCAAGGAACTCTTTGAGGACCACAAGTGCAGCTCAGCCAGGCAGAACGACATCTGATTGAAGGAGAAACTCGATTCTGCAGAAACACGAGGGAAAGAAAGAGAGAATGAGAGCAAAACGAGGGGCAGACATAATAACACAAAGTTATCTCTCTCTCTCTCCCTCTCTCCCTCTCCTGCTCTCTCACCGTAGGGCGAGCTGGGTTCCCCAAGCACAAAGCCCTGACCCAGAGCTGGAGAACCTCGTCAGGGGGACAGGAGAGTGACAGGAGGGCGTGGCCTGTCTCACCCCCCCACCCCCTCCCCATTCCAGTGCCTTCTAAACTGATTGGAGGGGGGGGTTGGATTCCACAAGGGTCACCCTGACACTTAACATGCCAGTACACTGCTCACAGACAGAGGAACAGGCCTAGACACATGTATCTACATATACACATACATGCAGTACATGTACCGCCAGCACTACACTGGAAATCCTTTCACCCTAAAATTTCCTAAAAATCTTCTTTTTAAGATGCAAGCTGGTTTCTTCAGCAGAGAGAGAGAGGCTTCCCTTCTTTACATTTTATTTCAACCACTGCTTTTGATTGAACAGCTTTTTTAATGAATGAATAACTGCATTTCCCTTGCCCTCTGGCTCTTTCTCTCACGCACACACGCACACACGCACACACGAATGCACACACATACGCACACACACACCCACCTGCCACCTCTCGAATGACACCTGTGACCTCCTGCCTCCTCGTCCTGAACCTGTGCCAGGACCTGTTGCCAGGAGCGACTGTGCCACGGAGACGGTTCCCCACGTCTGCGCAGGTGAGCCCCGCCCGACCGCACCGGCGCCACCTCTGGAGCACACCAGCGCCTTTACCGCTGGCGGTGTTTACAGTGCACACCCATCCCATTTCTTTCCTCCCTTACTTCTATTACTGTCCAGTTATCCTGCTGTATACACACTGGATATATTCAGGTTAAGTACATACCTCAAGCAAACAAAAGGCAGTGCCCTACCTGCAAATCGAACCTACAACCTTTTTCTTAACCGTTACAAGTCCAGTACCCCGACCATTACGCAACACTCTGTATCACCAACCCCACATCCCCCACATCCCCCACATCCCCCACCAGTCACAGCTGCTTCACTTGGGGCCAGTTATTAAAAAACAGTGCGCAACAGCAAATGCGCCGTTTATGACGCAAGGATGCAACCTGGACCACACCACACAACCTGGTCTCCTCCCATTCCTTTCTCTAGGAGAGGGATCGGAAACGTACACAAAAACGCAACGACTCCCAGGGCACAACCCAGATCTCAAAAAGCTTCTTCTTTTTTTTTTTTTTAAATACCCAGCATTCAACTGACATAGCTCTACCCAAAGTGCTGACGTTGTGGAGACTTTCGGAAAAGGGAATGTGCTCATTGAGGGTGGCATCCCCCCCTCCCCACATGGTTCTGCTGAGCATGCTGGGTCTTATCTCTGGGGCCTGAGGTTGCTGGGGAGGGGGGGGGGGGCAATGCCAGTGGTCCAAAACTACAGCAAACCAAATCAGTCATAAACTGGAGCCCAAGGAAATGCTGTATCCAGCACTGCTATTTTATGAGTTTACTGACATAAGAGGATTCCTTCATCCACCACCTTGCTTTTAAAGGAAGTCAGCTTTTTTTAAAGGTTTTTTTTTCTTGCGAGTCTACTAAGAGCAAACCTACACCCCCCCCCCCCCCCCAACACAGGAAGAGAGAGCATGCAATCGGCCTTTCAAGACATACTTTCTTTAGACACTTTGTTTCAAATGGAAATTGTGAATTTAGGGAAAACTGGCAGTCAGTTTATGAATAACTCAGGTAGGCAGCAGGCAGAGACGCTGGGAGGAGAACACTGAGATGAGTATCAGACACGAAAGAGTGACACTGAGTAGAGCAGTGCACCCTGGGGGAAGCTCGACGGCAGGGTGCTGCAGTGGCCAAGACACCAAGGCTGCAGCACTAAGGTTGGAATCCCAGGTAGAGGGGGGCTCTGTCTGTACCCCTCAAAGTACTTAACACGAATCACTTCAGTAAACATCCAGCGGTAAACTGATGAACATGTTAAAAAAAAGTAATCTATGCTCAGATGGTATTTAGTTTAGTTTAGTTTAGTTTAGTTTAGTTTAGTTTATCTGACAAAATTAAAACACATGTATCAAAAGACTTGCATGTGAAGAAATTGTCAAGGATAACATGGAAAAAGTCCTGGACTTATTTCCATCGTGGTCCTTGACGTTCCATCAGCCATAGCTAGATAATATCAGGCTAGATAAGTACTTCCACCTGGCAAAGGTAAAAAGTGAGGATTCGCGCACGGGAAAAGGAAATTAGCTGCTGCTAATGGAAACATTTCCGCTGCCCTTCCTTTGAAGAAGGTGTCCTCCCATTGGCCCCTGCTGCTGGGCCCTGGAGACCCCAAGCACGTCTCTGGCAGGCGGAGGCAGATGCTACTGTATCAGCCACGCAGGGGCACAGATCGCCCGCCATCAAGCGCTAATACATTTGCATGCGTTAATGGGCTTTTTGTGTGATATGCATGTTTACCCCCCCCCCCGTAATGGAGTGAATTGTGAGGGAGGAGGGTGAATGTGGTTACTGATGAGGGAGTGGGAAGAGCAGTGGGAAGGAGGGAGAAACAGAGGGAGGGAAGGAGAGAGGGAAGGCTGGAATGCCTCCAGTAGCCAGGACAGCAGTGGCAGCCCTGCAGGATCCTCCAGCTACCCTCCGCTTCTGAAACACTTCCAACTGCAAGGACAAAAAAACCTGTGTCTGTGTATGAGTGTGTGTGCGTGCGTGTGTGTGTGTGTGTGTGTGTGTGCGTGCCCGTATGTGTGTGTGTACGTGCGTGCGTGTGTGTGTGTGTGAGTGTGTGTGTGCGTGCGTGTGTGTGTGTGTGTGTGTGTGTGTGCGTGCCCGTATGTGTGCGTGTGTGTGTGTGTGTGCGTGTGTGTGCGTGCACGTATGTGTGTGTATACGTGCGTGCATGTGTGTGTGTGTGAGTGTGTGTGTGTGTGTGTGCGTGCCCGTATGTGTGTGTGTACGTGCGTGCGTGTGTGTGTGTGTGTGTGAGTGTGTGTGGCCATTTCTATCCAACCTGTCCCTTTCTCTGAAGCAACTGTCATCACCACGGTGACAGTTTGTCCTTCAAAGAGCAAGAGAGCAAATGTGTAATTACTTTTTAGCAAAAAAAAAAAAAACACAAGTGTTTGTTTGAAATATTTGACAAGCTGTCATCTGCACCTGATGGTCCTGTTTTGCATTCAGTGCTATTTGCTGAGGTGGGGGTGTGGGGTAGAGACTGTCCCACTGTGTCAGTAACAGGACGGGGTGGCAGAGTGTTGGTCCAGAGACACTGGGGTAAGGGCGTGGGGGACGAGTGTGTCAGTTCTGGGGTGTGAGTGCGTGTGTCAGTACTGGAACTGGGGTGAGTGTGTGTGTCAGCACCAGGTGTGTGTCTGTGTGTGTGTGTGTGTGTGTGTGTGTGTGTGTGTGTGTGTGTGTGTGTGTGTCTGTGTGTGGAGAATTGAAGGTCACATATGGGGTGCACAGGAGCAAAGGCAAGGTTGTAAAGTAAGGTTAGGGGCACAGAGCCCTGCACCAAGGATACCAAGAACAAACTTGTATTTGCCAACATGGGGTCAGCCTGTTCAGCTGAGCTCTAGACTCTCAGGAGCAGCTGAGTCACAGGTCCACACAAACTGCCTGCTGAAGGAGAATTAGGGTCACTGTAGCAACCGACAACACAATAACTACCTAAAACACAATAACTACCCAAACAACACAATAACTACCTAAAACAACACAATAACTACCCAAACAACATAATAACGACCCAAAGCAACACAATGACCACCCAAAACAACACAATAACTACCCAAAACAACACAATGACTACCCAAAACAACATAATAACGACCCAAAACAACACAATAACTACTAAAAACAACACAATAACTACCTAAAACACAATAACTACTCAAACAACACAATAACTACCCAAACAACACAATAACTACCTAAAACAACACAATAACTACCTAAAACAACACAATAACTACCTGTACAACACAATAACTACCTGTAGCTGCCCTACAAATACATTATGCACTTTTCTCAGTTGTACAAATAAATTATATAACCAAAGAAGTCGTAACATAATCGCTTTCTGAATCAGGTAAATTGCCGGGCTGGATGTGTCAAATACCCCTGAAAGCCTAAAACGTCTGTTGTAATACGTTATCACAGGCGTCCGCAGCCCTGGGCCTGGGGAGCTGCAGGGCCTCCTGGTTTTAGCAGTTAGCGGAGACCCAATAAACTGCTTTAATTGGTCAATTAAGTGCTGAGTGACAACAAATCCCAGCAGGCCCTGGGGCTGTCCGGGACCTGGGCTGATGACCCCTGCAGTACTGGGTTGGTCATTGCCTTATTGGTCCCAACAATGACTCAGAATGACTTTGAACATGATGCCCCATTTAAGCGGAATTGTTTTACCCCATTTGTTTTTTTGTTGTTTTGGGGGTTTTTTTTAAGCCATAAGATTATCAGTTTCATCCAGGACAGGGAAGGAGGGGGGGTCCTTTCATCATCCCTCAGAAGAGGAAACCGGAGAGCAGCTCACTGAGAATAAGTCTGTCTGAACTGACACATTCTGAGCCTGTCTGTTTACTTAGCAACTTCATATGCTCAAAACGTCAAACAGCCACCTTAAATACGCCCCCCCTCCACACACACAGACAGACACACGCACACACACGCACACACGCAGAGTTTTGCTATGGGCTATGACCGTGGAGCTCACACACATCACAGGGATTTGGTGGTCCTGAACAGCTGTCAGACAAATTCTAATCCCTGTCCCGGGGTCACCCCGCCCCTTTGTCCCTGCTGGGGATGTGGCTGACCCCCACAGGTGAGTGTTTCTGTCTACCTGTCCAAACACATGGTGCGGGGACGGGGGGGTGGCTCGGGGGGGGTGTACCTTTCCTGCACCGTCTCTCCTCCCCTTCAAAAGTGAAGAGGCTGCTTTATCTTCAAAGAAAGAAAGAAAAACAGATTACTTCTCTTTCAAGTCGGGCTGGAGGGACCCGGGACCCCGTTGTTCTGGTCTTCACCTTTCGCTCCTGTCGTGTCTGTGTGGCACAGGAGGCCATCAGCACAGGCCCTGGAGCTCTCACACAGTCCCTGGGCTTCAGCACAGGCCCTGGAGCTCTAACACAGTCTCTGGGCTTCAGCACAGGGCCTGGAGCTCTCACACAGTCCCTGGGCTTCAGCACAGGCCCTGGAGCTCTCACACAGTCTCTGGGCTTCAGCACAGGGCCTGGAGCTCTCACACAGTCCCTGGGCTTCAGCACAGGCCCTGGAGCTCTAACACAGTCTCTGGGCTTCAGCACAGGCCCTGGAGCTCTAACACAGTCTCTGGGCTTCAGCACAGGCCCAGGAGCTCTAACACAGTCTCTGGGCTTCAGCACAGGCCCTGGGCTCTCACACAGTCCCTGGGCTTCAGCACAGGCCCTGGAGCTCTAACACAGTCTCTGGGCTTCAGCACAGGCCCAGGAGCTCTAACACAGTCTCTGGGCTTCAGAGAGGACTGGGCTCGAGCTTCGCACAGGCTGCTGCTGAGAAACCCATGCCGACACTCGATTAGACACTGAAGCTTTCCTTAACCGGCTTGATTAACAACCACGAAAAAACACAAACAACATGCACATATTACGTGAGAATAATATATTATTTAAACCCAGTTTAAAAAAACAAGGCCTGTTCTCTGAAGGGGCAGTCAATCACGTAGACAGCTTTTTTTTAAAAAATGCACAGAACCATCAATCTTAAACAAGTTCATTTTCTTCCCCCCTGCTCGAGCAGGCTAATGCTAAACGAGCGCTATAAGCCAGACGGGAGAATGGCAGAGAATAAAACACTCCGCTCTAAGAATGAGCCCATTTATAAAAGGGCAAGCCACAGCGTGCCTTAAGGTCCTCCACTCAAAACCAGCATAATTAAGGTCAGGGCGAAATCCTCTGGTTGCACTTATCACAATCTTATCTGTTCCTCCGCTCCTCTCTCATTTGCCGTACGGGGGTGAGGCCGGGCAGGCTATAAACACACATTAATATTGCGGCAGCAGAAAGGGAAGACTGTCACTCCATCACGCCGAATAAAGTCCAAGTCCTCTTATTTAATCACCGCAGATAAAAATGAATCGTTTCTCATTTATTGGACTCTCATTTTAATTTTCCCCACTTCCAGCTGTCCTTCACTGGTAATTATTCTCCGCACGGCCGGTCCCCCCCCCCCCCCCCGCCCCCCCCCGCCCCCTGCCCCCTTCAGCGTTTCAGTGCAAAAGTCTCGTCAGCGTCTGTTGTTCTCACGAAAACGAAAAAAAAGGAAAAGTCGCCAAACTGCCAACTTTACAAATGTGGCTGAAATGAAACGCTCAGGCTGCCGCTTGCCTCGACAGACCTCGTAACACCGATGGGTTTCTTTTCTTTTTTTTTGCAGGCATGTGCAAATGGGCGATAGGGACGAGGGCTGCAGCCTGACCCCAATCACAGGGAGCGGAGCTGCCCCCCCCCACCCCCGCCGGTCTCCCCGCCCCTGCAGGAGATCCGGGGGTGAAAAGGCCAGCGTGCCAGCTCTTGACAACCGAACTACAACCGCCGCCCTACAGCCGCAGTCCCCGCCCCGCCCTCACTGACCCCCAAACCGACTCCCTCGCCCTGGGCCCTCATTCTGCGCGGGACCACTCCATCAGACATCACAGCTCAAAGAGTGTGTTTGTGTGTTTGGGTGGGGGGGAAGAGATCTGTCACGTCCCCTGGAGAGACATGTGTGAAATTACAGGGCTAAAGACCTGCCACACTGACTGACTGCACCGTCAGGCCCTCATCACACAATCATTTCAATTACCCCGTCACTGTCTGAAAAAAAGGTCTGGCGGACTCCAAAAAAAAAAGGAAAATAAGAAACAAAACAAACGCGTGAGGCGATGGTAGGAAACAGGTTTCCGGCACTGCAAAGGAAGACGTTTCCAGAAAGAGGCGGAGCCAGGCCTGGTTAACCCGGAGAGGCGGAGCCATGGCCTGGTTAACCCGGAGAGGCGGAGCCAGGCCTGGTTAACCCGGAGAGGCGGAGCCATGGCCTGGTTAACCCAGAGAGGTGGAGCCAGGCCTGGTTAACCCGGAGAGGCGGAGCCAGGCCTGGTTAACCAGGAGAGGCGGAGCCAGGCCTGGTTAACCCGGAGAGGCGGAGCCAGGCCTGGTTAACCCGGAGAGGCGGAGCCAGGCCTGGTTAACCAGGAGAGGCGGAGCCAGGCCTGGTTAACCAGGAGAGGCGGAGCCAGGCCTGGTTAACCAGGAGAGGCGGAGCCAGGTGACGCAGCTCAACCTGTGAGCGCTACACACGGAGCAGCAGACTGCGATGCAGAGGCAGGTCTTATCAGTGGCCTGTGGGGGACAATGTCAGCGACAG
Organism: Anguilla rostrata; assembly: GCF_018555375.3. NCBI lineage: Eukaryota > Metazoa > Chordata > Actinopteri > Anguilliformes > Anguillidae > Anguilla > Anguilla rostrata. Next base: position 21,258,690 of record NC_057950.1, on the reverse strand, counting down.
ATTGGGTTTGGGGGGGGGGGGGGTGGCAAACAAAAGAAATGCTTCGGGGAGAGCGGAGAAAGGGGAAGGGTACGAAACACGTGCGCGAACAGCGTCGGGATCAGAGCAGAGCATCATGGGACGGCGGAGGCTGCCCGGGGGGCGGCGCGCGGGGCTTGATAAGTCCGAATTGAAACGAGATCATGTGGTGAAGGTCAGGCGGAGGAGCGCTCCGCTCGGCTCGGCGGATTGATAACCCCCGATTCCGCGGAGGGCGGGGCCCGGGGGGGGGGGTGTTCTTCCCGACGTGTAAGGTTATCGGAGAGGAAGGAACGGAGTGCAAAGAGCTGCTGAAGTTGTGTGTGTGGTTGTAGGGGGGGGGGTGGGGAATCTGTGGACATAACAGCAAAGGGAAATATACCATTGAGGGAGGGGAGGGGGGCGAGTGCTACTGTGAAGTGGAAGATTCCCATCACCACTTGGGTGGAAGGAGCCGCCATCTTCAGATCACACGTGCCTAACGTTACACACTCGCCGCAGAGTCCGGACTAAAGCAGAGCTGCAAACCACCTGCTGCCACTCTGATTATAAACCCAGCAACTGGGGGATCAGTCAACAGAGTCCTGGTATGAGTCCTTAAAAGAGGTCTCCCAGCCAGAAGTGCAAACTACAGTGTATTTTTACACCGGGCCATTTAATATAACAGGGCAGCAAAGGAACCCACAGGCGATAGATCCAGTTAAAGCACTAGCTGCATATGTCGCGGTCCTTTCTTAAACGGAACTTTAACTGTGCCAGAGCTGACTGTTGGTTCACTAAGAAAACATTTCAGCGCATGCAAACCTAATAACATGACCAATGATTGGTGCAGAACAAACACCACGGCCAATCATTGGCCGTGTCATTGGTTTTGTGTGCGATAAAAGGTTTTTGCATATTCTAAAGGCCTCAGTAAATCAGGCGCACAGTTGGGTGTAGCATCATCCAGTGATTACAATGCATTACACATAAAATGATTACAGGCGGCTGCTATGCCTGACTGGGTTCCTGCCCACACCAACCGCATACAAAGCACACGCATATTCCACATTCAAGTTGAGGGATAAAACAGGTTAAAAATAAATAACAGGTTTTTAGGATTGTTATTTCTGTACATTAAAACGCAGACAGATACAGAACCACCGCACATACTAATTGTAGGCATTCTGGATCTTACCAGAAGCTTGCCAGCTTAATGAGTGCACACCAGCAAGAAAGGTTTTAAAATGGGAATGCAATATTACAAATAGTAAAAGAGCTAGTATTGTGCATAATGACAAGACTACCTTTTTAAAATGAACCCCAGCAAAAAAGAAAAACTAAAGACGTATATAACGTTGGATACAGTAAACAGTCCGATTTCGCAGCTACTTCATCTTATTTGCCGGCTGTAGACCTAACACCCCAATTTGCATCAGGCTAATTCCATTTCTATTTTTACATTAGACCCCCATCTCTTTCCCTCTCTCTATCTGTTTGTCTTTCGTTCTATCTCCCTCTTTCTCTCAGTCTCTCCCTCTCCCTCTTTGCCTCTCTCTCTCTGTCTCTTTGCCTCTCTCTCTCTCTCTCTCTCTTTCTCTCAGATTCAGCTGACAGTTGGTGAGGTCCTGCAGCAGAACAGGACTCCCCCTTTGGGGGGATTGGGGGGGGTGGGGTTGACGGAGTCAAACGAGGAGCGGAGGAGACACAATGGGGCGCACTTCAGAGGAGACGCGCTCCGCAGCGCAGAGCTCCCGCTCAAAAGGGAGGGGAGGACAGAGTGGCGCCAGGCGCAGCTCCGAAACGCCGCGTTCCCGGGCCAGGATCCCGCGCCCACACAATCAGCATGGCCTGGAGCGGGACGTCCCGTGAGAGGAGCACCATTCAGCTCGGGCAGGCACAGAATGGGCTGACTGACAACTGGAACAGAATGAGCTAAAGGTAATACTGTTTAACCAGGGAGACGGGTAGAGTGTGCGCGTCTGTGTGTCTCTGCGTGTGTGTGTGTGTGTGTGTCTCGATGTGTGTGCGTGTGGGTGTGTCTCTGTATGTATGTGCATGTGTGTGTGTGTGTGTGTGTGTGTATCTCTGCATTTATGTGCGTGTGTGTGTGTATGCGCTTGTGTCTCTGCATGTATGTGCATGCGCCTGTTTGTCCGTCTGAGTGTCATTGCAAGTATATGTGCGTGTATGTGTATGTGCCATTTCGTGTTTATGTGTGTATGTGTATGTGCATGTGTGTGTGTGTCTGTGTCATTGCGTGTATATGTGTGTGCCTGTGTATGTGTATGCGCGTGTGTCTGTGGCATTGCGTGTATGTGTGTGTATATGTGTGTATGTGTGTACATGGGGTTGTCAGTCAAGCTGTCTGTGAGCTGTGAGGATGTCACCGCGGGGTCAGTCTGGCTCTTTGAGGGGAGCACAATGAGAGACGGAGTGAAGAAGAAGAAAAGCCTCCTGCGACTGTCATCCTGCGCCTGGAAAGAAGAGGAATGCCGCGGAGAGTTGAAAAGTTCATCAGGAGGAAATGAATAACGTGAAGGACTTGCCCTCCAGACACACAGAGGACGACGTAAGTAGAGAATCAGAGGCCTATAGCAGCAAGAATGCTACCTGTAAGAAGCAGAGGACTTCAAACCTGGAGCCGCACTGTGGGACACTGGCATGCACAGGGATATATATATACATACATTCTATAATAATAATAATAATAATAATAATAATAATAACAGCAATTATTATTATTATTATTATTATTATATAATCTCCCAGGTGAACCATCTCCTTAGTGCTATAAAGCAGCCCAAAAAGAAGAGTGCAGAGACTAGTACAGTGACTAGCTCACCCACCACCTAGGAGCAGCGTCTGTCTGGTAGAGGGGTCATTACACATAAACTGAGTAACGGAGAAATTATGAATTTCCTTCAGCCGTTAAAACAGAGGGCCAGGCTGAGCATTTTTTCCATGAAACTTTTCTCCAATATGTGCTTCAGAAACAAATAAGTTCATCTGTCCTCTAATTCAAAGGATGATGTGTCAGTGACTCAGCAGTTGGCCCATCACTGCACCTGGGCATTGATTTTATATGTGATGCAAAAAGCAGCCTGCACTGTACCGGCATGGCAACTCGACTTAAAAACTAGCAGAAACCCAGGAAATTTCCCATCCAAGGATCTGATTTACTAAGACCCTTAGCATGAGCAAAACCTTTTAGCAAACTAATAACACAACCAATGATTGGTGCAAAACAAATACCATAACCAATCTTTGGTCATGCTACTGGTTTCACGTATACTAAAGGGTTCTGCACTACCTAGACCATAACCATGTTATGCCATAAAACCATAAAACCTGTTATGGAAGGACAAAATCAGTTTACTTGCAACACAATGTGCAATTCAAGCCATTTTGGCCTTCCGGTAGCTTCTCAGATACAAAGACGGATTTAATAATGGACTTGAAAAGTCCATTATTAAATGGATATCAAATTCAAATGGCCATAAAAATAATTTACATTGAGAGCAAAGCTCAGATATTGCAACAAGTCTTTACTCATGAACATAATGGAAACAAGCCTACGTGAGAACAAACTGCCAGATGTCAACAGAGGTTGTCCATGTGAACCATAGTTTGAGCAGGAGGTGTGTGGAGCAGCGAGACTACGTTTGGCTACAGACCCACTTGGTAAGAGTGTCTACGCCGGAAGGTGGGGGTGGGAGTGGGAGGGGGGTGACAGTGGCGTACACATGGGGGGCCAGGTCGGATTAGCCCTCTTTGACAAGCTGCCATGTTCTCCCAGGCCTGACGCACTGCACTGCCATCGAAGAGAGCCATCTTATCTGCTCCGTGATGCGGTCTCTTCACGGTCCCCCAACCCACCCCGTTCCTCCAACTCAGCCCAATCCACCCACCATGCCTTGCAGGAAAATACAAAAGCAAGACTGAACGCATCGCAGCATGCAGATTTACTTTCGGTTCCTCCATAACCGCTTCGGCTGTAACATCTCAACTTCGCTCAGTCAAAACGTACAAAAAAAAGGAGCGGTTTTGAGCGAAGAAACGTCGCTTTTAGTATTGCTCTCTTTGTCCTTTCTTTCCGCTAAACGTGTCTCGGCGGGGTTGTGTTGGTTGATGCGTCCTTATTGGTCAGCAGGCCAGGGCGGCTGGGCGCATGGGAAAGTAATATGGCCGCCGTTAACAGGAGGACAAACACAGGCTGTGAGCAGCAGGCACTGAAGGAGGGGGGCTGGGGACCTCTAAGAACATCAGCAAACGTCATTAGGGCACTGGAGGGAGCAGCGCACAATGGAGCGCTATTTAAGGAAGCATTTACCGCGGGACGCGGAGCAGTTCGGCAAACAGACGGGGGACAAACAACCGGTCAAAGCAGGAAGGAGCGGCATTCCTCCCGCCCTGACGCAGCAGGCCGAGCGAGCTTCCAGAGGCCGCCGGGCGGCTCGCCCTGCCGGAGGACGAGGCGTCACGCGGGCGCGGGACACGCCCAGCGGTTTCGTAGCGAAACCAGACCGCGCCGCTGCCTGATGCGCTGCGGGGTGGCGGCGCCCAAGGAGGGAGGCTCCCGGATGGCGGGTTCGGCGACTCGCCCCGGTCGATGGGATACGGCAGACTGCCGGTGCCAGCTGTGTACAGGGCGTCCTGTCCCAATCGTATGCCTGCGTGGCTCACCTGACGGGCTGCAGATGATAAGCAGCAGGATCTGGAGACGACGCAGGCATATGTATATCATTCAATACTCTGATCTGGACAAAACAAAAAAAATACAAAAACTGGTTCCGAAAACAGCAGCTTTCAATTCTGGCTTTGCTGGGTAGTCAAGCCCCCCCCCCCCCCCCCCCCCCCACCCCATCAGTGCCAATCAACATGCCCCACCCAGGCACGGGCACCCAAACCCTCTGTTCCCCAAATAACACGCCAATACCCCCTAACGGAGAAGCTCCCCATGATGGTGGAACCTAGCCGCCCTTCTCCATTTTCAAAGTGACCTCTCACAACGAGCCAGCCACAAACTATTCCGAAGGACCAGAGGCTCCAAATGTAACCGTTCACATTCGACTTCTGTCAACCTGTTCCCCCTCTTTCACGGTCAGCATGTCATGAATATGCTAGGATGTATTCTCCGTAACATCAACGCTATTCCAACCACACACATTTCAGAGACTCAGAGACTCAGAGAATCTCTGAAAGGTCGGCAGAATGTTCCGGGCTTCACGGCACCACGCCGCCTATCCAATCCACAGTGTAATGGACGAAAACGACACCCCTGTGCTCGTAAACGCACTCTGTGACCCAGTGTAACTTCCCAGGCCTGAAGGAAGGGGACTTGATACCCTTCAAGGAAGGTGTCATTTTAATGAAGCAACACTACCAGAGGGAAAAGTACACTCGAGCTAATCATTAGGGTCATGAACAATCCAACCCAAAGCCCTACCAGCATACACAAAATCTATCAAAATGGCAGTTTGATTTTCTTCAGGCTGGGACCGCTTCAGGCTGTGTGAATACGGAGGGGCTGTGATCTCCATCGCTCTGGCTGTTTTGGCTTTGTTATAAAGGGTCGGGCTGTGGATCTGCACTCAGGGTAATGGCGCATCATGGTCATTTTAAGAGCTGGCATCACTCCAGAGGCCTGCCTGTTTGAAGGTGGGCCTGTCCTTGTTTCTGGCCGCTCTGGAATGACCACAGTGCCCTCACACTGTGTACTTAAAAAAAAAAAATACGCCAGCCAATCGGGGGATGGAGGCGCAGGACTGTCTGTTGAGCCACAGACATTCTCCTCTTTGCCAAACAACCAAATTCAGCCAAGGGATTGACCACAGCCGAGGGACTGCCACTCTGTCTAAAAATAAAAGTGAAGACACCTTTGAACTGCAAAGGACAGAGCAGGACTGTTGAGGGTTTTCCATTGGCATTTTTAACTAGCTGGCTTGCTACTGGACAGATCCATGGTAAGGCAGCTAATGGTGGCTAAAGATTGGCTTTAATTCCATTCGCTCTTAGTTTGCCAGGTAAGGTAACACAATAATTAGTCATTCGCCAAGTTGTTCTTCAGTCTCATCTGACTGATGCCCCCCCCCCCCCCCCAAAACGAGACCCCCCTGCTTTGATGTATGACTCGGTTAAGAGAGGCCGTCTGGTCTGGAGTGCGTGTGGGGGTCCGTGTCAGTAGCCTGCGCCCTTACACACCAGGACTCCGCCTCCATGCCAAACCGAGCAGGTGAGCTGAAGGAGCCGCTCCAGAACGGGCGGGGCGTTTTCGCGAGGTGGTGCTTTATTCCACATCGGTGCGCTCGCGTCCTTCCCCCAACAAAAGCGCTTACACAATGCGCACGGGCTTCAATCTTTTGAGAAGAGGAGGAACTTCAAATGCAAGTTTATTTCCAAAAGGTCAGCCGGGATAATGGTGGAGAAGTGCCTTACCGCTTCGAGCCCTGTCGTGTTAGAACCCGTCTCCTCTTTCCCCGGGTTCTGCCTGCAGGGGGGAGGCCCGTGTTGAATATTCACTGGCGGTTAAAGCACTGGAGTGACTCAAAAGGGTAAAGTTTCAAATTTCAAAAATCGCTGCCTGTCAGGCCCAGGAATTCAGGGCAAGACCAATCCAGCTGAGAGGAGCAGCACTGCTTCCTTCATTCCTCCACTCCTTTACCTTAGCGGTGGCTTTTCCTGCAAGCAAACGCAACTTCTCTCTTCCTCCCCCCCCACCCCAAACCCGCGTGTGTGCCGGTAACAGGTCGGAGCGTCGCTTCCAGACCCCCTAACCCCCCCGCCACCGAGCCGTCCGTTTGCCGGCGGTTTCCACGGCGGCTGCCGGTTTCCCGCCGTTTCTCTGCGGCCGCGTGGCGTCCGTGGAGCTGCCTCCATTACACGCACCGCTCCCACTCGAGCACGCATTACCCGGGCTCCCTGAAAACCTCCAGCAGCATTACAAACACACACAGACCTTATTACTGAAGGACTCCTGCAGAGAACCGGGAGCCATCTTGAGCTGCACCCTTTACCTCTGACTCCTGCCAGTAGCCGCGCACAGACTCAAAGATATAGACTTACATATAATTGTTCAAATCCTCGGGCATTTTTCAGAAAGGGAACAAAAGTGTTACAGTGAGGAAGCCTGGGCTCAGGTACCGGCTCTGGCCCGGGAACAGGGCCTGTTGTTGCCATAGCACAGGAAGCAAACACTAGCGCCGTGCAGCTAAATTAGACCAATTTTCCCACCGTTTTGCAGCCACAATGAACGGCAGTGACTCAACAAATTAGGCCGCTAATTTGGAAAGGGGCTTGAATGTCCCACGCTGTGCATGCAAAGGAATTCAAACAACATTAGTTCACTAAGGCCTGTGAACAGGTGAATCTGCCAAGACCTGGCCATTCGCTTTTGACCCTGGTAGGTGACATGAGTATCTGGTCTTATTCTCAAGAACCATATATTCCACTATGCTAAAATGCTAAAACCTATACAGCATGGGAAATTACTTTTTTTTTTTTAAAGTGTAGAATGTATTTTCTCTGCGCAAGTGTCGTTGTTTTTCAACGACACTTGTGTTACGTCAAAAAATATGTAATACTAAATAGCTTTTTTTTCAGCTTGGTGTCGGGAGGTTGTAGTCATACCCTGAAGTACTCGTTTGGAAAATGTGGGCGGGAAACATCTGGTGGACATGAGAGCGGGCGAGGTAGGTTGCGGGAGAGCGGGTGAGGTAGGTTGCGGGAGAGCGGGTGAGGTAGGTTGCTGGAGAGCGGGTGAGGTAGGTTGCGAGATGAAGGTGTGCCGAGCCCCTTCCACAGACATTCACTTATAAGCTTTGCACACCGATGACCATTTCCTGCGGAAGAAAATCGTACCAGAAAGCCTGGAGTTGTCACCATCCTGGCTGCGGCAGCCACTCAATCTTCCCTAACCAGCCCCGTCTCTCCCACGGCTCACCCCGAATGGGCTTCCCGTGTGGCGCGAGGGAGCCGGAACGTTCCGCGTCCCCGCGCTCACGAGCGGTCTCTTCTGCGGAGCGCGTTCGTGCTTGCGTGCGGCCGGGCGAGCTCGACGGCCCTTTCAGACGTGCCGCGTGGCTGCCGAACGGCCTCCTCGCGCCCACGCGCGTGACTTCAAATCCGAGTCCCCGCGTCCCCGCCGTCGGGCCGGACCCAGTGCAGCCGGCGGGGCGACGCTATCGCCCGCAACATCTGCGCGGCGAGACGGGAGCTGGAGACAGGGCCCTAATCCGCTCCGCGTATGACCGAGAGCGCGCTCCTCCGCGCGCTAGCAAACAGCAGAACCAGGCCGGCCGCCGCTCCCTTTGTCGCCGGGCAGCGGCCGTGGACGCCAGGGCCTGTACGGGCGTTCGGTTGGAGGGATTTGAATAAATGAGACGCGGCGGAGGGCCTGGAGGGCCACACGGCGGGGCCCACGGACACCCTCGCCCGGGTACGAGGTGTGACTCGGCCCCCGTCCAGGTGTTGTTCCGGATCACTTGGCGACATGATTTTTGTTGCTCTTGTCTCACATAAGCTTGTGGTAATAGGGGAGGGGGAAAATAAAAATAATTAAACTGAAAACAAGCTTAGTCGGAAAATCAAAGCAGGTAATCGACGTGTGACTCGCCAGCACCCTCTGCTGCTCAAAGGGAAATCTACATTACAAGGAGGCTCTGAAAAACTTTAATCAAGAATGTTAAAAAAAAGCATAACTTTTCTATTCACCATTCATATTGTTATATTCATGAGAATGGTAACAGTGTTCATTAGAAACTTGAAAGTAACTGAAAGACATTGGAGAGCGTGCTTCATGATGTCACTACAAAACTTTCATTTCATTAAGGAAACACTAAGAGCGTGATTGACAGGGTAGTTGGGCCAGTTAGAAGGTGCAGGCGTCACGCGGAGTAAAGGCATGACCTTACGAAGCCACCTGTATGCCTGTGCCAAGCTCTGATGTGCTGAGAGGGTGTGTTTCTGCCCAGAGAGAGCGCTGTAATTACAGACCTGTTTACAGTCGCTATTTACCTGTGCTGCCAACTGGTCCCCTGGGGCAGTCTCCGCAAGTTCAAAGCATCAAAACAATTTAGACCCACTGGCCTCCCGTGATTCACCATGGTTTCCACATTTCACAGCGCATAATCATTTATGAAGGCATCCTCTACGCCAATCAGAACAAATTACATTTTGTGACAGTTACAGAAGCATTTTCTGGGATTAAACAGGAATGCCATTTGTGTCAACAAAATACACAAAAGACATCTGCAGTCAAATGCCGCGTTCAATGCAGGCTAAACTGAATGAATATTAAGGGGAAATGCTTATTAAGGACTTCCTGCATCGTGTGCAGGTCCCGGTAAGGTCACGAAAGTCTAACATTTACAAAGGGTTCAAGTAAAGTTTGAAAAGTATTCACACGACAAGAACAATCACATTTATAGCACTACACTGCCCTCTAGTGCTCACATACAGCTGTTGCCATTACACCCTTCTAGTCACCCAAGGGAAGATGGGTGACTAGAAGCCTGACTGTATACAGTTGGCTTTTACATTTTTGGGAGCACTCTTTGGTCTTCTGTGCTTTAATTAAGCATGTTAATCACATTCATGGCAAATGATAATTTCGCTGACTGGAAGGCACTAGGCTCCACTGTGGGGCCTCCACCTGCTATGGATGGTAATGGTAAATGGACTGCATTTATATAGCGCTTTTATCCAAAGCGCTTTACAATTGATGCCTCTCATTCGCCAGAGCAGTTAGGGGTTAGGGGTTAGGGGTTAGGTGTCTTGCTCAAGGACACTTCGACATGCCCAGGGCGGGGTTTGAACCGGCAACCCTCCGACTGCCAGAAAGAAATTAACAACTCTTTTTCCCAGAAAAGAAAAACAGAACAGGCTAGTAGCAGCCATCTGGCAGCTACTTTTCCAGCTGTACATTCCACAGCCACCCTTTCTCCCAGTTAAACCAGCGCAAACCAAAGGCTGATTCGCCCCGCAGTTGCGCTACCCTGAGCACAAGAGTGCGTAAATCACTACTGACGCTTGCTGTGAGGGGCGTGCAGCAAGCATGCAGCTGTTTGCTGTGGTACTCAGTAAGCCTCATAGCCTACTGTATATTGGAGTACAGTTTCAACAGTAAAATGAGCCTGATGTTATATTCATAATTTGTTTGCCCAACCCCTTGTACACAAAACAGGAGACAACAGTCAGTCCCTATCGCCAGGGTAACATATGAGTTCATGAATAAAAAATAAAACACCAAATCAAACATACCATTGCATTCATTGCCTTTGACATTTTTGAATGCCAGCAATAGAAATTCATCATTTAGAAACTGTAGGAACATTGAAAGGTACTCATCTCAAACTGGACAATGATTCCCAATGGGTCTTTTTCTAACAGCTGTGCAGAAATGCACACACATTTTCAAAAACATACCCCCGTTGCCAAGACCTGAAATCAAATAAGGGGCTCCAGAGGCGCGGTACAGGGAGTACAGACGTCCCAAACACAGCTGCAGCCACCTGTTACCCTCCACACAAAGGGGGCACTCAGGCACACGGAAGCACCCGGAGCTCTCCTTTAAGCCGGCCTGTTCCGCAGAGCAACCGCTTCAGACCGTCCTCTCTGACTGCGCACGGTGTCCGGCTCCAAATCCTACCGCTCACCACATCAATCCTTTAAAACCGCGCAAGTGCGCTGGCCCGCAAAACGTGGCGGTTCGTCGCTCGGCTGTCATGGCAACATGCTTATCTTTCCCGCCATAACTTGGATAATTACTCGGGTCATGTGACACAAGCCGACAGAACATGGGGGGAAAACAGCAGGGTAGTTCAATGCCCCAAAAGTTTGTATTTGTTTCATTTAATTTACAAAACTGTGGTAATTGTTTTCATGCACAGGCCAAAGTGCTGTAAATATTTTGCAGTTGCAATCAGACTGTACACAGCAGACATGTAGTTGCTTAAAAAGCAATACAAACTGATCGTTGTAATTCATTTTGCTACTTTACTTTCTCCCTCAATCAGTTTTCATCCACTAAAACATAAGGCTTTTAATTTAAAACCCAAACATTTGATCAGCTGACAGATTTTAAAATACGGAAATATGGCTTGCATTTCCAGCACTACTGCTTTCATTTAAGAGAGATGAGGCTCCCCGTCTAAACATGTTCTGTCCAGCACAATATGTTCTACTGTAGATGGCTGACACCTGACCTCGAAAAATGTTACTGGGTATGAAATTTTTCAAGTTGCACAAGTTACAATCATATACACATTTATTTTAAGGCAGGCCTACAAGCTTTAAAAAAAAAAAAAAACTCATTTAATTTTATATCTCATAACAGTCAGGTATAATGCAGAAAATGTATAGTATGAGAAACAGGCCACGTGACATGAGGAAAGGTGGAATTCTAAACTCATATATTGAAATGCAGTGATCATTCTGGCACAGCCCTGTATTGTTACCCAGCCAGGGGTCTCGTGGAGCCCTTGTCTCAAGTAAGAATTATGACACAACATCACACAACTGCACACATAGCAAGGCAACACAAATTGAGCAGAAATCCTCATTACAGGCAGCGAGATAGAAAGGACGCCTTCCACTCCACAGGTCTTAGAAAAATAAAGACGACCAAAAAGCTCTCTAGATGTTCTTTTTTCCAGTTCACATTGTATCCATTTAATGTGTGATGCAACTAGTATTCTAACTAGTACTACAAATATAGAAAAACAAATCCCTTGAAGACCATTTTGAAGTTGTAGTTACCCAAACAGCACCTGACAGAGACACTACCAGGTTAGAGAGTTGTAACATAAGCTATGGTTCTTTTGTTTGAGTGCTGTAATGACCCTGTAATGAGTCTATGCAATATTCAGAAGTGGAATCAACTGACACAAGGCACAAACCGGGGGGTGTTATCCAACTGTCCAAAATCAACAGCTTACAATTTAAGGCTTCTGTATGGCTTGACATTTTTCTTAAAATCGATTATAAATTATAAGAATGTTCTCTAAAATATAATTTTGCAGTCAAACGGGTTAAACAAAAATACTAAACTTAATGACAAAAGTTTAATGTTATATAATCGAGGGGCAATACACCCCTGTCAATATCTTACAGCATGACCAAGTGCATCTATTCTTCCACCAGACTTTACCCCATACCTGCAGTAGACCAACTAAATTACTGTATATTGAATAGGCCTACATTGCAAGCGTTTCATTCAGACAGTTCTGCTGTGCAACCTACATGAGATATGCAAACCTAACTTCTATCTTGAGAAAAAACTCTAATAAATAATTATACTAAATATATTTATATAATAAATAAACTATTGACTGGGTATAAAAGGGTACAAGTTGAGGGATGTATGTAGACGCATCTAAAATTAAACAATGTGTTTACATAATCAGCCTGTAGCTAATACTATAAAAGTAGAACGGTGTACTTAATCTGACTTTGGGATACTTAAACCAGCTAGAACCATTCGCATTTCGAAAAGAGGAGACGGTGTTAAAATAACTCAGAATGTAACTTCAGCTTTCTTGGTTATTGTGTTTGGGGACTACATGTGTAACGTTATTACAAGTTTTAGAATACCGATTTAAGATAATTTTATTAGCATTACCAACTCTATGACTTAGCTAACCATGTACAATATTATGTTATTGTCTAATCTAGCAATACGTTTCACAGCACGGGCGGTCGATTTGACAAACGCCTGCACAGCATAATATTATTGTCCTAGTTAGCTAACTTCACAACAATTTTGGATCTAATACATTTGTTAAGTTAACGTTACAAAAGGACAGAAAAGCAAATGTTTACACGCTTAACTAACGTTATACGTGTACCTAGTGAGCTTGCCAGTTAGCACCCATAAACTGTCATAAATCAGGGGCATCTGTCAAACATGCCTTTACTTCAGTGACCGAATTACAGCCTGGTATAGCTCCAAACAACGACTCATTGTTCGGTGGCTCAAGTAGAGAAACTAATCAAGACGAAAATGCTGCCTTGGGGCAGAGGGCTAGCTTGCTAGCCACGCCAAATGTTTACACGCGTGAAATTATGGATATCTATTTGCCATGACATCAGCTGGGTAGTAGTACGTGGATGGCCAGTTACAGTGCAACGCTGATTACTTTCTTAAAATACAACCATAGCTTCAAACTTACCGTTTGCTAGTTAGCTAGGCGTTCTTTTCTCCGAGAAATCGGCGTACTTTTAACGCGCTAATGAACGAGCTAATTTATCTGGCCACAGATTTTTGGGTTGTGAATAATGATCTATGAAAGTTCCGGCACTGTTTTACCGCTTCAGGTCCACCCTGGGTCCACCTTTAAATGAAAGTTGCATTTGAATTGCTGTGGTAATTATCATAAAGCTAATAAATTAACGTGCAAAGTAAATGAAAGCATCACCCTGGAGCATTTAACGTTTGCGACTGACTTCAGACAGCTACCCGGGATTAAGATTGGAGTGCCCCGTGTCTAGGCAACCAGTGAAGCACAACTCCTTACATCAAGCTAACGATAATGTTAGCCGACTTTAGGCTATACTAGTGTACATTAAACATGTTAGTTTTCACATCCAAAGAAAGGTAACTGAATCAGTGGTTTCCTTTTTATATTACATAAACTATCATTGTCAGAAAATATGTTTTCAGCAATCCGGTTTATAATTATCATAGCCATTTGCAAGTTTAGTAGCTGGTTCGTTTGGCTATTTAACATTAGTCCTCATTCATTTTTATAGTTAGAACTAACCATTGTATTAAATTTAATTTTCGTCAAAATATTGAGTCGCTCGTTAAGAAGTGTTTCAATTGAGTCACTAGGACACGTGAACTGGTGAGGGTCCGGGTCGTCTGGGTAATGTATTTGCTTTCGTAGCTGTGGTACCTGTGGTTAGAATGGGAAGGAAGAAGAAACTAAACAATAAGTCCCAGCATGCAACTAAAATCTAGCATATGCGCAGTCCTGACCAACGTTGTAGAAGTAGAGGTGACCCCCCTGTTTCAATGAGAAGTGGGAGTGAATAGCTGCTGAAGATTTGTGGCTGCAAAAATGGTGAATGCGTTTTCTGAAAAGTGTTATACTGCTGTGCAGTGTCGGAGCTTGTAAACTAGCGGGAGAACTTGATTGCGTGTCTATAGAGTGTAAAAAAACAGACGGCTGCATAGATATTTTATTTTCAGTGTTAGTTGCCTAATTAGCTTTTCAGCCGCAGCATCAACATTTTTAGACAGCAAATGTCGTTCGTTAACTCGTGTTAGGAATGTAGTTTTAATTTCTTATTGCCTTATGATGTCTAGTTTGTTTGGTTTTTAACATTCGTGTAGTTTTTTATTGCCAAATATGGTAATTCACAGCTGTAAATCAGATTATGCACAGAATTAAGAACTTTAGAGCTGCAGCCAAACTGACACATGCGTGGTTTTATCTTGAGATCGATTGACGACGAACGTAATCCATACAAACGTCAATTTAAACTGCTAGGTAACTAGCTAATTTATTCATGTGGTCGTGGGAAGCTGCCCATTGTTTTTTGCAGTTGATTAACTCCTTGACTAACTCTGTTTTGGCTATTCAAAGCTTATCGTAGATATTTGTTTCAACAAGTAATCTCCTTCATTCATTCATGCATTTAGACACAGTTGGCTGGCTACATACGTAGCTTACCGCAAGTACAAGAAATGTACAGGATGTAGTTACCACCCTATTCGTAGTGTGGTTACATGGCTACAGATAATATAACTGCAGATTGGTACACAGATGCCTAGATAGTTAATGCATGTATTTGCATTTAGCTAACGTTAGCTGACCAACGCCGGAATCATTCTTCTACTTGTTGGCTGGCTAATAGGATTTAAAAGCGACGGATTTGTTTGCCAGTTTATAAATATCTTGGTCTGCTAGGCCACTCGGATGTCACTGTCCAAACGATAGAAAAGTGAGCTCTATTTTTAAATAATTACACAGGGACCAACAGCGTCAGTTTATAAATCTGACGTTATTTCGGTCGCAATCAGTGCATCTACAGAACTCCTGTTCAGTATTATTATTTCCCCTTTTAACTGCCGCGTGCAGTAATGGCGTTTTTAGTGTGCGTGCCTCATCTTTTTGCAGACTGACCCCATTAGAGTTTTGGTGACGGGTGCTGCTGGTCAGATTGCCTATTCCCTTCTTTATGGCATCGCGAAGGGTGACGTATTCGGCAAGGATCAGGTAAGAATTGCTTCTCGTTTACGTAATCTCATACAGTAGTAGAGATTTACAGATTAATCAAATATCAGTGAAGTTTTGAAGGCTTTTCAAATGTCCAGATTATTGTCGACGTCAGATAATTCCATGTTGTACACTACTGAAAATTAATCTCCAGCCTCGATTGATAAATGGGCACCAAATCAGGGAAGGGTTTGGGAGACCTCATTGCTGAGAGTCCAATATAAAAATACATCTGTAGCATTGGCTGGTATTCTGCATATCTACCATAGTGGTGTTCTTTTTGAAAACTGCAATGCCTGGTTTGTGCTCCATTTTCATTTATGTAAATGAACTACAGAACCTGTTGTACCTGTATAGCAAACTTGAAGACATTCATGTAATTATAACTTTGTTAATGATGATGACTTGTGTCCCTTTTATAGCCAGCCGAACCTATGTTTTCTTTACACACTGAAGAGGGTAGTTCTGCCAAAATATTTGTATCTTGTTCCCCTTCTGCATAAGAGGATAAATATGTTGAAAGTGACATTTTTAATCTTGTTGTGTGCAGAGCATTTCTTTTGGATTATGATTTAAAAAGAAGCAAATTGTATTTTCTTTTCTAATCACTTCATGTATGGCTGTGATGTGTCTAGATAGCCTTGGTAGATGTCTTAATTTCTCCTCTCGCTTCTCTGTCCTGGCTAGCCAATCATCCTTGTCCTGCTGGACATCACGCCCATGATGCCAGTCCTTGATGGAGTGGTCATGGAGCTTCAGGACTGTGCCCTCCCACTTCTGAGAGGTAGGCCTGTCTGGACCAAGCGGCCAAAATTGACTTTATTTGAAGCTAGCTTCCTGGTCTTGTTGAGAGACTGTGCTCTCTCTAGCACCAGTTTCAGTGCAAGTCAGTGGTACCAATACAGTCAAAATACAACATAATGGGAGTTTTTTCTTCCTCTAATGTCTCCCCATGTGCCGATAAAAAATTATTGTCACACGCTCGGTGGATGACAAGGGACTCGGACTTAATGACCATATAAGGGTCCCCCTTTTGGCTTTGGCATCTTTGGCTCCAATTTGTACAGCACGGTGTGATGAAAACTGCACTTCAAGTTGTTGCTGGTGTGTGATTCATGCTTATACTTGTGAGGCATGCATCACCTACTGTAGCAAGTATTCTTCTGTCAGGTATGTGCCATCCACAGGAGAAAATTAAAGTATTTGGTGCAATAAGGAGTAAAAATGGAAAAGTGGAGGAAGACAGGACATTATACACACAAAACAAATCGCCATTTTCACGGTGGTCTGATGTTCTACTGTTGATCTAATCTCTGGTGCTCCTGCAGAGGTGATCGCAACAGACAAAGAGGAGGTGGCATTTAAGGACCTGGATGCTGCCATTCTGGTGGGCTCCATGCCCAGGAAGGAGGGCATGGAGAGGAAGGACCTGCTGAGGGCCAACGTGGCCATCTTCAAGTCCCAGGGGGCTGCCCTGGACAAGTACGCCAAGAAGACCGTCAAGGTGACTGACACAAAAGAGGCGGGGCCTGGAATTCGCATTGCGGTGCATTCCGTGGCCACTGCTGTGTGGCTGTGTGCTAGCCTTTTGCTAACTGGGCAGTTCTTTCAGTTGCTCGCTCGCATACATGCATATATTTGGAGGGGGGTAATCAACTGGCTCTGCACACTGCAGACATGCATTTGCCACCTACCTGGGCATTATATTTAGTGCTGTTTCGGAGCTGCTGCAGTGAGCTATCTTGCGTATGAAATGCACATTGTATCGGGGTTACAGTGTTGTATTTGTGAACCTGGCAAACAGCCCACGGTCTTTCATGTCTGAGCTCGTCTGACTCCCTCAAGGTCACCATCTGCTGTGCTCTGAAGCCCTGTGTAATGCCGGGCTTTGACAGTCTTCGCATGAATGCGGTGTTGAATTGCTCATATCAGCTGTCACTGTGGGGCTCGTAGGGAATTTGTACCCATTCCTCTTATGGCACCGCGTACGTTTGGTGCGTACACGTGCATTTAGAAGTAAAATCATTTTGGCGATGGCCATTTCCTTTTACACGGTTTGTTCTCACTGCGATTGTCACCGTGTTTAGTGAGTATTGGTGCTGATATGGTGTTGGTTTTGACAGTCGAGTGAGGTTGTGATATGAACATGGGAAATATGTACCTTGGTCCAACTCTCAAGTGATAACAGGCATTATAGTTTGGGTAGCACATCGGTTTACATTGAAATGTTGCTCATTTAGAAGAATGTCCCCTCCTATACGTATCATATAAAGAAGTAAATGCTTTCTTTTTTTAGCACCGTGTAACCATTAAGGGATTTTTTGAGTTTTTTCCATCCCTATAAGGGGCAAATTGACAGTGGTTTTATTGTTTGAACTGAAACTTTAAGGAATTGTGTTAATATTTTAATATGTGCTAGTTTTATATCGACATTTTATAGTGCTTTCAGTTGCCCTCCAGAGAATGCTTAGAGTAGTGGTGTTGAGGCTGCATGAACCCCATGCCAGTCAGTGACTTGTTTTGAACCAATAAAATGGTTGCCCACAGCAGAACAGAGTGATTGGCTCTGATCATTAAAGAGGTGAAAGCTATCAATTTTAGCTTTGCCCCCCTCCAAAAAAGCCTTAGTCTTTCGGCATTGGCTTAGATCTTTTGCTGCATTCTACATTACACTACACTACATTCTAGAATGTGGAATGGAACTGGGCAGTTTCCCACATTTGTCCCTCTACTCTGTCTTAGGTCCTGGTCGTTGGAAATCCAGCAAACACCAACTGCTTGATTGCGGCCAAGTCTGCCCCATCCATCCCCAAGGAGAACTTCTCCTGCCTGACCCGCTTGGACCACAACAGGGCCCGCTCACAGGTGGGACTCTCTCTGCGTGCCTGAATGCATGGATGTCGTCATTTGTCTTTGGAGAACATTTCAAAATTGAAATATTTAAAAGAACAAGGGAAGAATAAATAGCAATAACTGTATACCAATAATAAACTGATAAAGAGTAGTGCCATTGGATGAAGCTATACTTCGCAGTTATCTGACGAAGTTAGGCCTTTCTACAGTTCACTTATGCTTGTACCCTTTGGGATAAATGAGCCTTGCACCCTAGCAGTCTTTAGCCTGGGTAATCCGTGCCAATCCTTGGAGGGTAGGGTAGCTGTGGAAATTCTGTACAGTGGGGAATATGGGTCGTTCAGTATAAAGGACACTTTAATTGAACCATGATTCTCATGCAATACAGAAGGGGTTAAATGAATCAACTCATCTGAGGGCAAATATTGTATGAATGACTTTGTACAGTTGAGTGAGTTGCCCTCCGTCTCTCGGTTTGTGAATCAACAAATTGTAAAGATTTGTTGAAAACTGGCTCATTCCTTCACGCTTCTGGAAACCAACCACCATATGTGCAGTCTTCTCTGTATTGTATTCAGAGAGGGTGTTTTGAGATGTTTTAACGTGTTCGCTCTTGGATCCAGGTGGCCATGCATGTTGGCGTGTCTGCCAACAATGTGAAGAACATCATCATCTGGGGGAACCACTCCTCCACCCAGTACCCTGATGTCCACCACGCCAAGGTCAACTTCCAGGGCAAAGAGATGGCTGCCTTTGATGCTGTGAAAGATGACAGCTGGATCAAGGGGGATTTCATATCTGTGAGTAGAGCAGCTGATGGCCTTGTGGCAAACAAAAAGATAACGTGACTACTTGGACCATGAGTGCCAGTGGTTCAGTTGCAATGACTATTACTTTGGCAAGGTGATGTACCATTTTTAGTTAATACAAGACAATGGTATGGATTTGGGGATACACTTTGTGTTATCGCCTTCCCATCATGCTGTACATGTCCATGAGATGAGATGCTGTGACCAGCGGCAGTGTTCAGAGCTGTGATTCCCCCCCACCCCGCAGACCGTGCAGCAGCGCGGGGCTGCCGTCATCAAGGCCAGGAAGCTGTCCAGCGCCATGTCGGCAGCGAAGGCCATCTGTGACCACATGAGGGACATCTGGACCGGCACCCCCGAGGTTAGCGCTTAGCGGTCTCCCCCAGAGAGCTCCTTAGGGTGGGGAAGATGGCGTCGTGCGGAGCTGGGGCAGAGCTTTCCGAATGCACTGTCACAGCGGACGTTACGCGGCCCTCTGACTGAATGACCTTTGTCCCCTGCAGGGCGAGTTCGTCTCCATGGGGATCTATTCCTCCGGGAACTCCTACGGCGTGCCCGATGACCTCATCTACTCATTTCCTGTTACAATCAAGGTAAGGCACCTGCCTCATTCCCATCTCCAGCATTTTATTTCTGCCAGGGTTTATTTTACTCCACTCAAAATGTTATTTGTAGTATGTAGTACCTGGCAAGGTGCTGTTAAAATGTAACGCATGTTTTTTCCTTATTTTGATTTTCCTTAATTTTTGAATTCCTGGTGGAATTCCTTATTTTAAAAAATAAAAATAATAAAAATGAAGACATGGAGCAAATGACCATGATTTTGGAAATGTTCTCTGCCAGTCAAACCAACCGCCTTTTACAAATGGAAAAATGTAAACAGAAGGAATGTACACTTTGGCCTGAAGGTGTTCGTTTTTCCCGTCTCAGAATAAGTCCTGGAAGATCGTGGAGGGGCTGGCGATCAACGACTTCTCGCGTGGGAAGCTGGACGCCACGGCCGCGGAGCTGGTGGAGGAGAGGGACACCGCCGTCTCCTTCCTGGGCGTCTGACTAGCACCCGAAAAACCAACGCAACGGCACTTAGACACCCCGAAACCTCCTGACTCGCGTCTGTAAAACACTCCCGTGTGCGTACGTGTGTATCACCGTCAAGCTGTTACATTAAGAAATTTAAGCTCGATTTACCAGACCTTGTGTCAGCAGCACTTGGGGAATGCTCTTCAGCAGATATCAACGATGCACTAGCTGTCCAGTCATTGTAATGGCTACATCTTGAATATAACAATAAAACCACAAAACTGTGTAAACTGGTGTGGATGATTTTGGTTTGGTTATTTTGATTATTCTGAACACATTGGGTTCCAGGCTACTCCAGAAACAGATGAAGCTTCAATACGAGCCTTTGTACCTGGGATTGGCCCCTTTGAGATTCCTTTCAAATATGTTGTCATCTTTTTTTTGCTCCTGGTCTTTTCAAATGTGTAAATTTCAGCTTGGTCCATACATTTTAGACTCTTAAATGGAAAAAGAATTAACAAGGACACTTCATTTCTATAAGCAGTTCTGAGAATGCCATTTTAATTTAACCATAGCGAATTGTGGCCTTAGTGATTGATGTGCAATAATAAGGTATTACCACATGATGCCAGTAGAGACCCATTTGTGATCAACTCTCATACCTTTGGTTTTTGTTGATGGACAGATGGGATTCATCCTGTAAGCAACGAATAAGTCAGCGTTTCCGTAGAACAAATGTAGATATTAAGATTATGATATTTTAACCAACAATATTACACATTGAAACATTTCGCTTTTTAAAAAAAATCATGCGCAAATATGACTTAGTATGCCTCGTAAATCACTTTTAAAGTGCAATTGCGGATATAGTGTGTAAGGGATGACATTTGAAATGGTGAACTATGTAGGGTATTGCATGGCCCAGCGGCGACGTCCTGCTTGCACTTCTCATACCATGTTGAAATCTTCTGCTAAAGGTTCCAGCGCCACCCGACAGCCAGAAACTTCTTTCTCCCCAAGGCCCGCCTCTGAGCAACGGGGACAAATAAGAACGCAGAATACAGTATACAGACCAATTGGATCGTTCTGAGTATGCGGGTCGTGGGGA
The DNA here is from genome assembly GCF_018555375.3 of Anguilla rostrata. Classification (NCBI taxonomy): domain Eukaryota; kingdom Metazoa; phylum Chordata; class Actinopteri; order Anguilliformes; family Anguillidae; genus Anguilla; species Anguilla rostrata. The sequence continues at coordinate 21,237,682 of NC_057950.1, read as the reverse complement.
CTAGTGAGAAAATGGGACTGTACCATAGCAGGGTCGACGTGATTTCAGAGAACTGAGAGCATCCTGCATCTTGCGAGCCGAAGAGGAAGGAGAACGAACGAGTCATTCTAGAACGGAATGTGATCTCTATCAATTTGATGAAAAAATGACCTTTTATGTGATGTGTAGTGTAAACGTGGTCATTTTGAGCTAAGCATATTACCCTGGGATCTGCCCCGAAGAAACTCGATAATAAATATTAAAATAAAAGGTGGGTTCCAAGCCTGTTAGCCAGCTAGCTATGAAAAATGGGTGTTTCGGAATATCAATGATAAACTTTGCTTACCTAACGAATAGCAGGTGGTGTTTTCGATTATGTGGTCCTCAAGTGTATCGTGCGTCGTTGGGCTTTTGGTTTGCTTTATGTGCAAACGTAATTTATAGATCACAAGCGTTCTGCCGCTAGCCTACTGCAGATGATCAGTGAAATTTTACTAGCCTGACTAGCTGTAGTGAACTGCCATGTACATAAGATGTCTACATAGGCTACTCTGGCAATAGCTTTAAAACGAATATTTGTTGTAAGTAGGTAGTTTTGGTAGTATTATCCTGTAAGACAGCTAATGTCAAGTTTGCCGCAGCATTCGACAGAAGAATCTGTGTCAAAGGGAGAAAATTAAGGCAAGACCCAATAAACTGTTATGCTCCGATGTCCCAGCTGTCTTAAGTTCAGCTTTGACCCAACCAAGGAAATGTGACGTGTTTTATTTGATAGCAGAGGGGGTTGAGTCGGAATATCATTACAAGCTCATTTGTTAGCCTAGTTTTAGCCGTACCTACTAAAATGTCCCTTCCTTGAAATAGTAGGTTTCGGGGGCGTTTCGTTTGCTCCAGTCCATTGCGATTGACGTATGATCGACCGAAGGTCGTGGTTTCTCTCCCTGTAGCTGACCAAAGTGGGAGGAGAAAAAATGTGTTTCATTTAAAAAGGATTTTGCCTATTTTTGTTTATTTCTGAAGAAAATGGATTGGAAGAGGTTGAACTAGGTGCATTAATGAACATGTATCTCCAAGTACCATGTCTGCGCTAAAAAGTCACTAAGAAGCTGCTGTCAAAATAAGGAATAATATTTATAAATCACATTTGTTCAGATTGTTTGTATTTACCTTATTTATTTTATTTTGACATTGAATCCGAAAGTAAAAGTAAACTATCCGCATAGTTTATCAGCTCTGATTGCCTTTGATCATAGGTAATCGCGTTAGACTTGCATACGCTTTTCATAGACTAGTTACAATTACCGAGGCATTGATATGTCTTTCTCCGTTGAAGGTAAGTTTCTGATTCTGTTGATATATTCGATTATCTACAAGTTATAGATTATCTTTCTTGGAACTGATGAAAATTAAGGATGTCTCATAAGGCTAGTCACCGTCGGCATTGAGTTAAGTTAATTACGATGCCTTGATCATACTGGTCCAACTTGAGATTCGACAGGACTGTCATTCTTGCCAGCCTGTCGCTCACAGTTGTTCGTCACAAATATGATTATCAATAGCAACAGTAAGTTATTTCACTACGAGATACCAGAATGAATCAATAGCCTAGCTGTAGCCTACTGCTCGGGACCCGATCGTCCCATCTCTCTTTCTGCGTTGCGTACGTGTTGTAATCTGAGCCTAGGAATTTGGTTGACAAAGGTATATTGGCCCTTTGAAGTAACCGATTGCGTTCCATTTCCCCCTCGAAGTGTCTTTAGTTGCACACGGCAGCTACTGCGGTGGCATGACAGTTTGTGTTCTGCACGTATTCGGGACAGAATTTTAAAATCAAGCTTCCCATTATATTGTACGCAGCATTACAGTTGTTCTGCGCTATGATTCAGCTGAAGAAAACAGCGTTTTCTCTCACACCATCCGACCTTATAATGAATGGTGAAACGTAATTTTAGTTGTTCGTCACAAATGGGTGGAATCGAGTATAAAAAACCTGCAAGTTTTAATTTCAAAATTGAAATGGACGGACTGTATTTTGAATAGACATTCTGGCAGTTTGTCTGAATGGCTTTAGTCGGAACAGCTGTCCTCCAAGCTGTACTTTTCGGAAATATGGAAAAAAAAAAAAACCCAAAACAAAACAAGGAACTATAAATGTAGCACTATGTAGGGTATAAAGCCTACTGCTTTATAGATTCTACACAAATTTGCGAAAAAATATCAATGAACGAAGGGGTAGTAATGAGTCTTAGGTAGGTAGACTACTTAACGGCTTACTCAAGGTTTGTTTGGGTTGCCCTGAGAGAGTTCAAGAGAATTAAAGTTGAGCATAAACATACAGTAAGTCACACCAAAAAGCTCATGGAATTGCTACTTGCTGGCGCCTTTCTTTATAAAATTAAAGTTCAGACTGCCTACTCCAGGGTGCTCAAGAAGGGCCGATCAGTTTCAGGATTTTGTGCCAGCTTCTCTTAATTATTTAATTAGCTCAATCATATCTCGATCTGGAATTTGTGTAAGCACCAACTGAAGCTGCACACTGCAAGGGTATCCAAAATATTTCAATGTGTTGACATACAGGAGTGAATCAGTGTAGTTTGTAGAGCTGTCCGAAAACTAAAACTAAGGTAATTAGTTGGAACAGAACGCATAAATGTAATAAGGGATTTATCACAGCAGTTAAAATGGGTTGGGCAGGTTACAGTTGAGGTAATAAAGTCCAAATTGTATAGTTCACTATAGTGCAGTTTAGAGGGGCCAGATGATACATCTGGAGCTCAAGGCTGCATCAAGGCATGGGCATGAACCAGGGGAGGAACAGGGCTGTTCCCAGCCATGGAGCGAGGGACAGGGCTGGAGCGATCCCGTGAGCTCCGGGCAGGGAAGCAAGGCTGGAGCCGTCTGTGAACATACAGTGTAACATAGGTGGCTGTAAAAATGAACAAATCAACCCAACCCAATTTGATCTCACTTTTGAAAGGGATGATTAAACAATGAACTGAAAGAAGAATGAACGCAAAAGAAAGAGAGAGCTGAGACATCCCTTAATCATGGGGAAAACTAACCTGTTTTTTTTCTTCCTCGAATCTTGCGTCATTAAGATGGGAAAATGCATGTTTCATGGACGTGTTTCTTCAGGGCCAGTGCGTGGTTTAGGAATCTCATTTCACACTAGAATGCCCATGAGGGTTCAGACGAGGTGTGTCAACAAACAATCCAATGTATTTCATTATTAACATAACTCCTTCCCTGTGTGTCATGTACAGTACATGTAGGCTACAATTCACCTGCCTCCTTAAACTGCTCTCATGATTTACTGCGGATCTCACCTGGTCCCAGTTAGTACAAAGATATCTCTGCAGAAGATTCCGGTATCTTGCAAGGACATTTCCATAGTTGTATTTCACCCCTCTGGTGAAACAGTAGTGTACACCAACATTTTTATTTTTATGATCACCTTTGTTTGTCTCTTCTTTCCTCATCAGGCATGGTAGTGCCTGGCAACCAGAAGGTAGATGGTACATCTTGGTGTGGGGATTGTCCAGAGGGCTGAATGCTTGGCTGAACCTTCACCCATTTTGCTTCACAGATTTGAGAAAGACGTTGCCCAACGGCAAAATGGCGGAGTTTCAGGAAGTCATGCGACAGCAGCTGGAGACCTCCATGCACAGGGAGCTGGAGAAGCTCCTGTCCACGGCCAAAGGAAATGAGGCGGAGGTAGGTGGAGCTCTGAGTGCCTGGGGGAGGAGCCACGCTGCTCATTATAAATCGCACAATGTTACCTGAGCTGAAGTACACCAGTAACAGAATAATGATGAGTCATGTTTTTGCATGTGGTAAAATGCTCTGGTGATGCACTTAAATGAATATGAGTTTAAAGTACAGACTGTCAGCTTAAATTTGAGGGTATTTCCATCCATATTGGGTGATTTTGTATAGGAATTACAGCCTTTTTAATACATATTAGGCCCACTGTCTTATGTGAACCAATCAACAGACATTACGTTCCACACCAATGCTGTGATTGGTTCAGGTCAGTGAACAGTAATGCACAAAAGCTCTACCCTTTTGTGGCTCACAAAAACGAAGTCTCCTTGCCATATACTATACAAACAGTCCTGAATAACTATGAGGTGAACCATGAGAGCAGACTCCACAAGCAAAAGTTTGCAGCGACATGAGGAGGACCGATTGCACGGCAAATGTGTTGCTGAGGGAGTCCCACTTTTGAAGAATTGGGATAGGCCCCCTTTGCCGTGTCTCTGGTTGGCGTCGGGGCGCAATGAGGCCTCCTGTCCGAATCGCAGAGGGGTACGGGCTGTGATTCATCTCTGTCCGCTAAATCTCCTCGCCCAGAACCTTCTGTGGGCCTGGCTGATGAATGGGCTGTCAGGAGCAGGAGAGATTTCACAGTGCTGACCGACATCCAGTTAACGCAGCAGAGACCATCGTACGATGATCTGATTACTTCACTTTCTCTGCCCAAGTGTGCTACTTTTAAGCCTTCCAGACCCCTTCCAGAGAAATGAAGTTTGGATGCTCCGTATGGATCCTCTTGTTTTGTTTTATTTTATATTTCTCTGTGTGACGGGCTTTGGCTGCCCATATGGTTGTAATTTGGTCCCCCAGCTGTAGCACAGAGCGCTCACAGGAGTGATACATACTGTAGCGCTGTGCTAAAGCTCGCGCTCCGTCTGTCGCCTGCACACTGTTTAAAGCAGAGCCCGACACTAAGCAGACCCCCTGGTTCCTGACTCACGCTAACAAACGCTGAGTTCAATGGGAAATGTATTCATTCATTTATTTATTTATTGCCTTACTTTGACAGGACTGAAGCTTTGTAGCCACAGCCACAATGGAGTATATTAACTGTGTGAGCTCTTATTGTTGGTCATGTTAGAACTGAAAATCTGCTGAGAAACCATTGTCCCTAGTGTCTTGGTGATTTAAAAAAAAGTACACTGAATTAATGAAGAAGGGGATGAAAATACTTCATCATGTAAAGGTGTTTGAGTGCCACCTTTAGCTTAGTGGTCAAAATGTTGTTGGTCGTGTTACTGGCGGATTAGGTTTAAACACTCTATAGCATTTGGCCCTGCAGTATATGTTTATGGGCATTTCTCTCAAAGGGAAAATAATGATTGAGATCTGATTAGGATCGCACAGTGGGGGTTATGTCACCTATTCTGTCTTTTCTTTCTAGGTTTCCAAAAAGGACTTTGAAGGCTTTAAGGAGCTTTTCCACCGATTCTTACGAGTGAAGGGCCCTTCTGTGGACTGGGCGAAGATTCACAGGCCCCCCGAAGATTCGGTGAGTGTGTTTTATTTAAGGTCACCTCACTTATTCCTGACGGGGAGTAACTGATGGCATATTTCACCTCTAAGTCACTCCATCCCTTGTGTTGCCCCGCTCAGTGACAGTGCGACAGAACGCCTGAAATAGTGGAGCGTGAGTGATCACATCGGGCGCCATCTTGTGTCTCCCAGTTTTAAAATGCTTGAGCGGATGTAAATACGGAAATGAACCGCCTCTGGGAAGGAAGTGAGGGTGAGCTGCGTTTCCAAGGTAGAACTCCTCCGTGAATTCTGAACGTGAATATATGCCATTGCCACCGTGGCTGTAGAGTGCTCAGTCGAGGTGATGGAGACAGTGTTGAGGACACAGGTGCCAGTGTTGGATTCCCTCTACTGTCCCTCTGGCCAGTAAGCTGCTCTCCTGTGGGCTGGCAGGCCCTGCTTTCACAGTCGAGGGGATATGTGAGAAGGAGTGTTAGAGAAAGGCGGGATGGATGGATGGATGCATGAATGAATGAAAGCATGACTTTGATCTAGAGGAGACGCGATTACAAGTGCCTGTGCGCATTTGTGTGCTCACGAATGTGCATATCTGTGTGCGTGCCGTACGTGCGTGTGTCTGCCTGACTGTGACTAGCCCGAAGCTCTCTTGGAGAAAAGATAATACAAAGTGAAAGTGTCATTTTGCACGTTCATGGGTAGGAGGCGTGTTCATCGACGCAGAACTTACCCAGCAGGACCGTCCACAGCACATATTCAACAGGATGGAATGGGGCGTAGAAACGGAGCTAATACCTGTGTGATGTCATTGCCTCGCCCACGTACTCCTGTGCGCAGTGTGAATGGGCAGGTCATTAAAAACCCCGCCTCCTCTGCTTTCCAAAGAAGGCCTTTTGTTTGTTTTTCCAGGGGCTGAATCGAGGAATTACACTGAATGCCCTCCGTCACGCATTCAGAGAGTTAGTTTCAACTCCACCAGTGAAAACTGGCTGTGTTCATGTTACGAGTTTTATTGGTCCAGAGGGAGGTGAGATGTTGTGGAGAGCTTGACAGGGCATTGCCATTGCGTACTGTAGAGCTGAATACAGTTGCCATTTGGACTTCCATATCTTCTGTGTAATATTTAGTTTTAGTGTATTTTTACAGACACACAAAGTCTTGAGTACACTATTTCCACATACAGAGACCTACCTAAAGTGGAGTTTCCATTTACTGTATCTGTACCTCATGTCGTACCTTTGTTTATCTGGGCCATTGCCAGATTTCCTTACATTAAAGGGACAGTTCACTTTCATTTCAGTATAAGCTGCTTTGGAGCTCCCTGCATTTGTTTTGGCTTCAGGCCGCAAAGCTAAGAATGCCCAATTGCAAAGCAGCAGGACATCGTAAAGCATTTGTAAATACCCAAAATTTCCTTCACTGCACATAAAAATTGTCTGGGCATGAAAACATACACTAAAACTGAATTAATATACAAAAAGCCCCAGGTAGTTAACGATCACTTTAATATTCTCTAAAAATAATTTCCATCGTAAAATCTGGGTCTTGCAAAACGAGATTAACGTTGAGGAGTGCTCAACCAAGACTTTGATCCTTGCTCGCTATCGTCTAGAGAAGTTTTTATGACTGCTCATACCTTAGATGAGGTTTAATATTAAACAGTAGTGGAAAAGCCTTCTCGGGTGATCTTCTGTAAGAAATGACTGTCCATTGTGCGCAATGTGATAATGAGGTCCAGTGACTCATCGTTGAAAAGTGACGGTAACCCATTATGACTCATGATTTTGAAATTTGTTTAAGATTAAGGCTAAACGAGTAATTAAGGTTGTGCTCAAGACAAAATAATCCCTATATTATGTCATTTGTCTTTGTCATTGTTTGACAGGATGCCACTAATGTTAATTCCACATTGTAAAAAGTTGTGGCTTTTCTTTTACACATCACAGACTATCTTACGTACACTGCTTGTACTGGTGGCGGACCTGTTGTGAAAGAATGAACTTGATACAGGAGCCTTTAGCCTGACGTCTGGGTTTGTCCCATTGATACTCCCTCTTGCCCCGTTCCATACTGATCTCAGATCAGCATTTTGCACGTCACACGGGGTCCTGCCTGACTGATGGCTGATCTGTGGTCAGCTGGGAGTCTCTTGTCTCTCTGCTTCTTCTGATCAATGTTTTCACTTCTACTAACAGACTGGCATCTTCTCCTCACCACAGATTACAATCAGGTTGAGCAACACTCTGCCCTGCTTTCTAATGCTTTTGCAGTGTTTGCTTTCATATTATTATTATTATTAGTAGTAGTAGTAGTAGTAGTATTACTATTATTATTGTTGTTGGTTTATTGTTGATAATTATATTATTATTATTATTATTATTGCTCATTATATACTGTAGAGTTGTAGGTTACCTCACCCTTTAACAGGTATATAGAAAGCCAGGTTCCCTCCCTTTAAATCTTCATTGAGTCCATCCCTGGCTCCAGTAACACTCCAGGCATACATTTGTTGTCAGCGAAGCTCTCAGTGAACAACAGCGATCCTTACAGCAATGAAATATGCTCAGTGCGTGCTCAGCTTGTTTTGGCATTCTTTAGCTTGAGCGTAGGCAGATCAGATCTTCCAGGATGAGTTTGATAACCCAAGTGGAAAACATATCGCAGTGTTGTTTGGCTGTGTGTGAAGCTATTTCCCCCTACATGTGATGCATTATATTTTATGGTCAGAGAATGGCGGTACTTTCTTTAAAGAACACTTTCCAAACAGGCTTGATCTCACCGTCCCTCCCCTTTTACTACTTGTATTTATTGGGGCTGTGTACTTGAACTCATTGAATATAATTTTTTTCATCATTAAGGTTATTCATTTATTTAATTTGTACCTTGGATGTGGCAACGATCTATAAAACGCAAATTATTGTTTTGCTTATTAACGGCACACTGCAATTAAGGCTTGGAGGGCTAAGTGTTCTGAATCTAATGTTGATTATGTACGCCTGAAGAGGGCCTAGCTGTGAGACCCTGGGCAGTTTTACCTCTTGTCTTCTTGCCTGGCTGTGAGCTGGACTGAAGCTAAAGAAAGGCTAAAGCAGCTAGCTGTGTTTGGGGTGTAACGAGTGGCCTGGACAAGGCAGACACGCTTTAATGCACCTTTGTGCGCTCTCTAGCTAATTGGCTCTGACTTTGGCTCCGGTGTAGAAGTTTAGCTCAGCTCAGCTTCGAGAAAGCAAGGGGTCTGGCTCAGAGTTTTCCTCTCTCTGTAAATGAGCTGTTTTTTTTTCTTTTGTTTTATCCCTGGTTTATACTCCCTACCCATCCTGGTCTGTTTGGAGCCTCGTCTCTCCCGTTTGCTGCTCAGAGCTCCGGTTTGTTTACTCCCTGGTTGAAGTGCTGGAGGAAAAACTTCAGGCCGCCTCCAGCCTCGTCCTCATTTATTGATCAGTAGTGGAGACGGAGGAGAGCGCTCTTTGCTCACCACCCCCCAACCCCCCTCCCCCACATCCATCCTCGCTCCAAAAATTTAGAGCAGCTTCGGTCCCACTTGATCATATCGTTGTCGATATTTGCTGTATCAATGTTTGTATCCGCATTCCGTTGCTAATGCAGTGTCTGAAATAGTGTTTTAAAGGAAGTGTCGAGAGTCCCGTAGAGTAACGCCTCTCCGCTGGGGCAGGACGTCCTACGACGTGCGCTCTCTCGCCTGGCACGTAGCGTTCATTGGCAAATTCCAAACGTTTAACAAATTTAAACTCAAACCCACCCGTTCCCTTTCAAGACCTCTGGCAACTGTTTAAATCCTTTAAATTCTCCTTAATCTGCACTGCCTTTTATCATGACGTGTGGATCACAGCCAAGTGATTCACCCAATGGACCCTCCCTCGCTTCTTATTGGTCAACTTTGAGATAAATGACCTGCTCCTCCAAACTGATAATACATGCCTGTGTGACCTGGAGACTGTACTTTAAACCCAAGAACATATTTGTTTTGTTTTTTTTACAGGTCCATCTGCTGCAGCTATAATCCATGTAAGGCAAATGGGTGGCTGAGTAGATATCCTGGAGTTTAGTGCGTCAGGCACATTACAGCTCAGTACCTCACACTTCGCTCTCACGTTTGTTTGGGATATTAAGATAATGTCCAATCAGATGGGCAGCCTTCCCTCTGCACCAGTGGTCTGTTGCAGTGTGTGAACCTTAGAGGGATGTGCTGATGTGGGGCAGCTTGTGACACCATCACTGTCAGGTGATTGTCAGAATGTACTTGGAAGTCTGAATCGAATTTTCAAATTTTGGTGACCAAGCGATGAACTTGCAGACGCTGAAATGTATGGGAGACCGGACCTGAGGTGCAAGGTCGCTCAGGTGACCCGTGAGCAGTCACAGTGTCATTACAAGGGAAACAAAAGGGCCAAGTCTGCTCTCTCCAGCTCCAGGTCTGTAGTTGGTATAATGCTCGCGTTTGACGAGGGGCTTCGTTCAAAACTCCCAACAGCCACAGTTTGTTTTTACATGGCCCACAGGGCCCCCTGTTCCACTGGAGTAATGTCTCGCAGTGTTTTTGGTTATCCTATCCCTCTCTCGCCGGCGTTGTTTCGCCACCCTCGGCGTATCGGTTACGCCAGAGCGCGACCCCCAGCAGCGGCGTCTCTCCCCTTGGTGGGGGGTGGGGGTCGGAGGGCGAGGGCAGTTCGGATGAGCTCCGTCCAGTGTGTCAGTTTTAATGGCGGAGGCCTGACACTGGCTGCCCCTCGAGGGGGGTGGGGGGGTATGGGGGGCAACTGGGGGTCGGCTGCAGGCACGTGGGGTCGGGGGGGGGGGGGGGGATAAAGCACCCTGTTGGGACGGGATGCACATGGCTCCCATTTCTGCTTGTGTAACCACCCCCTCCACACACACACACCTTTCTCTTCACCTCCTCCACATGGGGCCCTTTTTATTGGTGGAAAGGGAGCCAGAATGGGATACAGGCTATGGTAGATTGGTTTTTCTTAAGTCACCCGAAACAGAACAACCCCCCAGCCAGTAGGGAAGGAGATTCAAAGCGCCTTATATTTCATTTGAATTGGGACTTTAGAGTTGTATATGTGTGTGCTGTATGGCCACCACTGACCCGTACGTCATGGATATGGGGCCCTTTGAAACGGTAGCTGCCCTGCAGGGACTTTCTCCAGGTCATCGCCTTTGGCCCGTACTTCTGTCCACTGGCATCGCATCCAATTTGACAGACCCTTGGCTGAAAGTCCTAACGTCTCATTCCCTGACTGGTGTTGTCGAACGTTACGTTTGGGCTGTGAACCACATTGACGTATCACATGTAAACTCTGCAGTAAAGGTGAATTATACAGCTACAAGAAATGGTATTGAATTGTGGAAAATATGTTGAAATAATATGATGTTCCATGCTTTATAGTCTTACCACAGATTTTATAAGCTAACCACTCCTGCTTTCCTTCTGTTTGGTAGCCAGAGTTTCCAGAGCTGTATGCACAGTAGCTATTACAAAAGTGATGCTTTAGATTGCACCCTGTCTTTTAGAATACAGAACTGAGTACTGACCTGGAGGGTTTATGCAATATAATCTATGGCCTTCTCCTCTGACTCCCACCTGGCCCAGAGGTCTGGCCTCTGAGAGCTGAAGATTTTGTAAGAAGGCCAAGTGTTGCGTCATCAGGCTCACCCCTGCCTGATGACGCCCCCCCAAAAATTAACGTTTCCACGTAACTTCACCCGCTGACCTGGACCCCCTGCGCGGTAAACAGCTGGTGCGAGTTGTGTCGACGATGGCACAGTGGAGGACTGCGCCAACCGAGTCTCAGTCAACCGTAAGGCGCCGTTCCCTGAGCAGGTACTTAACCTGTTGCAATATTCACTGATAATGGATCATGTAGTGCTATGTAGTTGGTAGTCGCTCTGATAACGTCTCTGCCTATAGTATGTATGTAATTCCTTGCCCCAGATCCAGCCCTATGAGAGGATAAAGGCCAAGGGGCTGCCGGACAGCGTGGCGGAGAGCCTGAACAAGCTGGTGGTGGTGAAGCTCAACGGCGGCCTGGGCACCAGCATGGGCTGCAAGGGCCCCAAGAGCCTGATCAGCGTGCGCAACGAGAACACCTTCCTGGACCTGACCGTGCAGCAGATCGAGGTACGGCTGCAAGGGGCGGGGGCGCACCCCATCAGAATCCATCAGAATATGATGGAATAACCAAAGGGTACCCAAGATCCACTGCAGAGTGCCCTGTACTGCATTACCCAGAATCAATGTTGCATTTGTCGTGGTCCTCTGCAAACTGCAAATATTGCATTACCCATGATCCTGTGCAGAGTGCCCAGTATTGACTCATGACCCCCTGCAAAGCATGACCAATGCTGCATTTTCCCCAAGATCCCCCCAAAGTGGCCAGTGTTCCATTACCCATGATCCTCTCCAGAGTCCCAAGTTTTAAATTACCCATGATCCTTTTGAAAATTGCCCAGCATCGCATAAACTGTCATCCCTCTGAATGTAATCTTACAGTTCGATTGTCATTTCCTCAGACTGTTGAGAGAAAGAGGGAACTCCATAAAAATATTACGTTGAAGAATTTCAAAATTGCAACCACATGCAGTTCCTTTTCCCCGCAGCAATCTTGGCTTCATTTAAATTTCCAAAGCGCGCACACATTCGCTTAGTTATTCTGCTAATGTAGAGAGGTTCCCTCAGCAGCCTCCTGTGAGTGTGCTAGCAGCTCGCCTCTTCTTCAGTGTCCTGGGGAAAGAGAGGCTCTGTGTTTTGGGCCCAGGAGGCCAGGGGCTTGCCTGCAGTTCTGTAGGGGAACAGAGCGCCTTCTGTGTGCAGGAGAGGGGGGGTTGTTGGGCTGCCCCCCCTGGAGCCCACCCCCCTCCTCTCCCCGTCAGTTACGAATACAGAGCATACTCTGTCTCATACCTCATCTTAACCTCAGCTAACTTTTTAACCATTCAGATATGGCCGAATGAGCTCCAAAGTGAATGAACTCATCTAATAAGGAAACCAATGTCACGCGTAAAGGCTTGTAAACATGCTACTGCTCAGTGACCACAATATTTGTTTTTGTGCATTTTAGTTCAGAGCAACTGTACACAGTGCCAGATCATCACTGTGTAGTGCCTGACCACGGAAAGCCGAATAAATCATATTAATAAGTCAATGTAGAGCCTTTTCAGGATCTCCAAGCAGTTCTCAGTGAAGGACACATAGGAGCCTCCTCCGGGGAAAGTGTTTGGTTGGACACACTCACGTGCGTGCAAGTCTTCCTCGTGAGGGCAATCTATGTGGAGCATTCTTGGTTCTTCCAAATACGACACCTCCCCATGCATTCTGTTTCTAATAAAATTGCTGTGGGTGAGAGATTTGCTCTGGGTTTAGAGACGTTTTCAGTGCTGAAAGAATAAAGAACCATGACAGGGAGGGAGGGCATGTTTTTTATGATTGTTTGGCCTGCGCAGCTCTCTGACAGCCGTAAGATTCAGGGAAATTGTCGAAGCTAGCGTGGCAGTGTTGTATTGCACAATCACAAGGTGAAGCTGTTATTGCACAACACAACGCAGCGCATGCTGACAGGAACGTCTGAACTAAAAAAGGAGGAGTGCATTCCAGAACGCAGGACGCTGTATGCGTGTAATCGTCACGTCGACAATGGAGAGCCCGTTTTTAAAAATAAAGTTTCTTCTCTCATTTACCCCTCTCCCACAGCACTTAAATAAGACCTACAACACAGATGTTCCCCTCGTTCTCATGAACTCTTTCAACACCGACGAAGACACCAAGAAGATCCTGCAGAAGTATACGCACCATAGAGTGAAGATCCACACCTTCAACCAGAGCAGGTACAGCCCCTCTGAACCCTGCTAACCCCATTCAGACAGGCCAGCCTTGGTTTGTCATTAACGCAGAGAGCTGATCGGCATTCGCTGAGTGACGGCTTCATTACTCATCCCAGTGGCACGCCCACCCGTCTCCTCAGCATTACCGTCCTGGAGGGGGGGGGGACCCAAGGCTGTGACAGAGCGATGCTGTCCCAGTGTGATTTACAAGCTGGGCCAACACTAAAAGCGGGCGGCATCAGCACGTTCTGTCCAACTAAAATTAGGGTATGGCCATAAAAAGACAAGTCAAACGGTTTTGAAGTGGATATATTTAGTGTGGGATAATTATTTTATCTTTTATCCTCGACTGGATCAGTCAAGGGAATTCTTTGCAATAAAAGGCCAGCAGCTTTTATTCAGTAATTTAAAGTGGAGAACAATTCACAAAATGTGTAACTCCAAAACTCGTAATTGGTAAAATTAGGGGGAAATTACTTTATCCCTGGCTTGCGGCTTCTACTGAGGTTCCAAACAGTGACCTATTCCAGAGGATAATAACCCACGGTATCTACAGACTTAAGCCATAAAAATAGATGGGAAAAGCACTCAAACCATAAAAATAGCTGGCAGGAGTATTTGAACTGTCACATTTAATTCATCCTACCTGTTGCATGTGCTTTGTATTCTTTGGCATATCTGAGGTATACAGTGCCTTTGTTTTCAGACAGTACCTGCAGCTCAGTATTTTGGGTTTTTGGAATGATGTGGCTGCAGAGAAATTAGTGGCATTTTCGGTGGAGGGAATTGTTGACCGGGTCGAATTCGAGAATGCTTTTGCCGCATAGCAGAAACGGGGCCTGTTTGTTCCCAGATCTTATGCCGACCGCTTTGTAAAACCCAAAAATCCATCTCCCAGCTACACAAGACTGTATAGTGTGGATTTTATGCATTCCTCATAATGCACTGTATTGACCTGTAGTCGGTACCCTTTTAGCAATAACAGGATGTTAAAAATGAATGAGGCTCTGCCTGCAATAATGGGGTTGTGTTAATATTTGATGAGGGGTTTCTAGGAAGAATTTGTCACAAGTCTCGCTTGCCTTTGGGAAGCAATTAAAATGCAGCTGTATATCGAACTTCGCGTGTAAAAATTTTGATGAAATTTGCGTTTCGCCCTCCCAGTGAAACTCCTCGCTGTCAGGTGAAAAGAAGCGGCTGGCGACTCCACATATATTGGTAGTCTACACCCTCCTCAGACCAACAGAAGGATAGCGCTTCGACCAGGACCGTGATACACACAGGGAATTGGTATAACGATAAATTGGGGAGAAAATGGGACAAAAATGGCAACAACAAAAAAATTTGAGGAAGTGCAGGGGGTCAGACAAGCTCAGAGGCCTGAAGTGCAGGGGTCTTAGGACGATGCTGGTTTTCTTTGGTCGGTTTGGTTAATCTCAGACAGGGCATTATCCTCAGACAGACATTTTCCTAGCAGCATTTGGTTTGTACTGTAATTACCCTGACTTTCAGAGATTATGGTACATGTAGTTTAACAAACGTTTACCGGTAGACAAAACAAACCTGTCCAAATCACCCTTTGTTGACGGTTGACGTCTTGGATACCACTTTAATGCATAGTGACTGGACTGATGCTCCTCCCTTTCCAGTCACGCGGATTCCTGGCACTTTGACTCGCTTCACCTGCCAAAGAGCAGCTTTGATGTGGCCACTGCATAATCCCATTAGCAATAACTCTAACCAGATCTGCCAGTACCACCCTGATCTCTGAGTCCTGGCCGTAGTCCTCCTCCCCCATTCGTAAAGAAGCGTTAGTGCCTGTTCCTCTTCCTCCTCTGCGGTAATGATGGCGACAGAAACAAGGCAGCCGGAGATGAGCAGCCAGAGTCCCAGGGAGCCATGGGGTCTGCTTGCTTCCATTTTCACCCCAATTTTAATAGATCAGTTCAGTGCTGAGTGTTACTGGAGTAACCCAGTGGCCCCTTGAGCTCTCGAGGGCCGGGATTGGCTGCCTTGAAGTGAACATTTCCCAGTAAGCTTCCCACATTACCAGCTTCATAAGCTTGTAATCACCTTGTTATTTTTGTTTCCCATGGTGGGTGCTTTGGCTTGAATGCAGCCTTTGTGGGGTTGTTTCTCTGTATTACATTGGATTGTTGTGGGGGGGGGGGGGGCGGGGTGCAGGGATGTTAATGGCTGCTCTCGCCCACACGTCTGGCCTTGCTCCTCGTCTCCATCAGGTATCCGAGGATCAATAAGGAGTCCCTGCTGCCGGTGGCGACGGACCTGGAGATGACGGGGGAGAACGCGGACGTCTGGTACCCCCCAGGCCACGGGGACATCTACGCCAGCTTCTACAACTCGGGCCTGCTGGACCAGCTGATTGCCGAGGGCAAGGAGTACATCTTCGTCTCCAACATCGACAACCTGGGGGCCACCGTGGACCTGCACATCCTCAACCACCTGATGAACCAGCCCAACGGCAAGCGCTGCCAGTTCATCATGGAGGTCACCGACAAGACCAGGGCTGACGTCAAGGTGCGCTGTCCCGCCATCCCGCGGTCCCGCTGTTCGTTTCCGACTGCGTTTAGGGCACGGGGGACCACTTCCCTGCCTTTTTTCCCCTCCCAATTCTTTTCATTTCAGAAATCATTTGCCTGAAAAATAGCCTTGTTCCTGAAGGTTTGAATGTAGAAGGTGAATCTTTATGAAATCTTTTTTAAAAAACATCTGTGAAGCTGTCTGGTGTCCCGCCCTTCTGAGACTCTCGTGCTAAGTTCTGTGTCGCCTCCTGCTGCCCATTTCAAATCCGGGCTGCCCATGGCAACTATGCCCATTGGGCAATGCATCATCGGCCATTACATCACCCCGAGCAGGGGAGGGTGTCAGTTGGCGGTGTAATCCCCAGGTCCTCTGTGATTGGTCTGCTTCTGTAGTTTGAGCAGTCCTCTGGCGCAGTAACTGCACACCTCATGCTCAGATACACAGACTGCACATGCTCAGTCTCTGTCACAGTCTCAAGTCTGACGCAAGATGAATATAAAATAAATGTGGTTTACCAGAAAGGCACTGCTGACTGAGCCATTTCCTGTTTTACAGTATTTGCTGCTTTTGCATAGCTTTTTCTATTACTCCCCACTTTTAATATTAATACTTCATATTTGCCACCACTTTTGTTATTTTTGACAAATTCGCTGTAGCTATTAGAGAAAGTTGATGGACACTTGATGTAGAAACATACAAAGTGGGGGTTTTGAAGTGAAAATTTAGTTTATGAAAACTCATTTCTCATAGACTAAAATAGGATTACTCGTATCTGGCGTTTTAAGCCTGCATGGTGAACATTTACTGCTGAAGGTATAATCTCCGGCAGTCTCCTTCCCCAGAAGCGAGTGGTTTCATTAGCGTACCGTTAGAGTGACGCAAGGCCAGGGGCCGTTTCGCCGAGAGCAATTTCACGAGCACCACTGGAAGAGCAAAGCGGATAGCTACGTAGTGTGGGCTGCTCCACACCACTGGAACAGCAAAGCGGATAGCTACGTAGCGCGGGCTGCTCCACACCACTGGAACAGCAAAGCGGATAGCTACGTAGCGCGGGCTGCTCCACGCCACTGGAACAGCAAAGCGGATAGCTACGTAGCGCGGGCTGCTCCACACCACTGGAACAGCAAAGCGGATAGCTACGTAGCGCGGGCTGCTCCACACCACTGGAACAGCATAGCGGATAGCTACGTAGCGCGGGCTGCTCCACACCACTGGAACAGCAAAGCGGATAGCTACGTAGCGCAGGCTGCTCCACACCACTGGAACACTTTAAAACACAACGGTGTCTTGCGAATGCAGCTACTTGCTCTGAGAAATTATTGCACTGTAATCATTGTAAATCTTTAGTCTCTAAAGAAATGAACAAGAGTGAATTTAATGGCAGACTCTGGCACTGCCTGCTGTTATTTACAAGAGCAGCAGGTTTACTGTTTTTCGTTACGATTTCCATAGCCATTCCATTTTTTCAGTGCTTGAATGTCACTGGGCGGTGGTGTACTATGGCTAAGGAGTTGGTCTTGTAACCTGAAGGTCACAGGTTTGATCCCCCATTAGGACACTGCTGTTGTACCCTTGAGGAAGGTGCTTATCCTGCATTGCTTCAGTATCTATCCAGCTGTATAATTTCTATGTAAAAAGTCGCTCTGGATAAGAGCGTCTGCTAAATGCCTGTAATGTAAGATCATGCTCGTTAAAGTGAACATTTAACAACTCGTCTTAAATATCGGCCTGTGTTTGAGGAGTGACGCTGCCTCTCCCCTCGCAGGGCGGGACGCTCATACAGTACGATGGCAAGCTGAGGCTGCTGGAGATCGCCCAGGTGCCCAAGGCCCACGTGGACGAGTTCAAGTCCGTCACCAAGTTCAAGATCTTCAACACCAACAACCTGTGGGTCTCCCTGCAGGCCATCAAGAGGCTGCAGGAGCAGAACGCCATGGACATGGAGATCATCCTCAACCCCAAGGTGACAGTTTCCTGCTTTAAGGGCCACCAGTATAGCTCCAGTGTTAACAGATTTAAGGACCATTGAATGTTTTGTGGGCATGGGGGGAGGGTGCAATAGATTTAAAATATCAGTCTGTTGTGAGGTAGCATTCAGTGAATGCTTGCTGAAGTTGTATGAAGTTCTTACAGTGCCTGTAATTATTGGTAATTGATTCATTTTTTAAAAACTCAGATTTTAAAACGAATCTCTCTCCAGCTCCCAGTACTATCTCAGTAGCTCGCTTGGGCATCAGCTTCACAAAAATCCTAAAATGTGAACTAGTCACCTGCTAGGCTATAAGCGTGGGACAGGCTGCATCTTTGTTGTAAGATTTTCTCAGGAAATTGGACCCAGGCTTCTGCCAGTTACAGCAAATTTGACTAAACTGACAAACCCTTAACTGGAAAATTCCAGACCTCTGGTCACCTAATCAGTTGATAAGCTACACAATCCCTCTCGATTCTTGCCCTCCTTGAGGCCGTAGGACCTCACTGCAAGTTGCATTTGACCTCCCATGCTAAGGTTGAATAAATGAAAGTTTAAAATAAAGGGTAAAGTTGGAAGTGAAGCGAACAGAACAGCTTTGCGAGCAGACCTGGCAAAGTGCAGAAGCACCGGGCTCACCAGGAAGACCAAGGCCCTGTGGAGCCAGGCTAGCGTGGGCACCTTGGTGTTTTCGCTGGCTGCATCAGTCATGTGACGCTTCCACCCTTCTGTAAGGAGCTGAGCGTAGTGTCCGCGGGTCACTGCAAGCATCTGAACGCTGTCTTCTCTCCCCGCGCCGGCCTGCAGACCATAGACGGTGGGCTGAACGTCATCCAGCTGGAGACGGCGGTGGGCGCGGCCATCAAGAGCTTCGACAACGCGCTGGGCATCAACGTGCCGCGCAGCCGCTTCCTGCCGGTGAAGACCACGTCCGACCTGCTGCTGGTCATGAGCAACCTGTACAGCCTGGAGGCCGGCTCGCTCACCATGAGCAAGAAGAGGGAGTTCCCTACCACGCCCCACGTCAAGCTGGGCAGCTCCTTCACCAAGGTAGACCGCCTCGCTTTACCTCCTGTTACACTTAGACCAGGTTCTACTGGGTTCTGCTGGGTTGTACTAGGTCGTAATTGGCTCCATTGAGTGGTAAAGAGGTATACTAAGATGTACGCAGTTGTACTGAGTTGTTCTGAATTGTACTCAGATCTACTGAGTGGTACATACGTTGTTATGCTAAGTTGCACTGAGTTGTACTGAGCCATGCTGCTCCGAATTGTGCTGTGCAGGGATAATTCCCCATGGAAATGGGCCTCACATTGCTGCAGCTCCTCTGTTCTGCTGTGCTGCACTGTACACATAGATGCAGATGCGGTCTTTAATACAGGTGCAGCACTGCAGCCATATTGTAGCATAGTGTATCACAGCACACTTCTCGCCCTTTCTCTCGTCTTACCTGTCGATTACTTGTGGTTTTGTGTTTGTGGGGGAGCCCAGGAGACGGGGCGGGGGCGTGTAGGGGTGGTGGGACATGGGCTGAGAGGCAGCAGAATGCCACAAAGCAGGACTAGCACAGACGCACCATTGCCTGGGAGACTGTGCGCGATTTGAGCTAGCGTCCCTCGTTTCCTGCCGTCAACAGGACTGAGCTTGAGGAACTGCCGAAGCCCGAATGGCCGCCCCTCCTTGGAATAGGACAGGGTCATTCCGGAGGGCCTGATTTATCCCTCTCCCTCGCGCTTTCTGTTTATAATCCCAGGGCATGCTGGGAGCCCCGCTGGCCTCTGCTCTGGGAGCGCTTGCTTACCCTGACCTGCAGTAATCTTTAATGAGTCTCTCCCACCCGACATGAATATTTCTGCACACCCGCCAGTGCTGCGAGCAGAGCCAACAGTCATCACAGCTCCTCTCCTCTCAGGCATCCTTCAACGATCTCTGCCCCACTGATCGGATCCCATCTTAGGCAGCAAATAGACATGCCTCCATACAGTGTATGTAATCTCTGTAGTTAGATTGCCCTTGCCTGGCTCAAATCTGACATGACCATACAGTTATGCTTTTTAAATTGTGCTCTTTTTTTTTAAATGTCCTTTTAGCCCCCACGTTTTTTTTTTTGTTTGTTTTGTTTTTATTAAAATGTCCAAACATCCCTGGTCAGCACAGTAGAGTGCAGGCTAGCACGCGCACGCAGGTACACTGCAGGTACTTTGCGGTATCGTTGGCATAATGACTCTGATCTGGGAAGAGCCCTGCCCACTGAAACCCTCCCTCCCTTGCGACAGCCAATCATACATCGGGCATAGAACGTAGGGTGTGGCCTTGCTGAGAAAGCAGTTCGGTTCTATAGCTGAAAACTCCTCAGCTCCATTCTTAGTCAGCACCCCGCCTCACCTCACTGCCCGCTTACTGTAATCCCCTGCAGGTTCAGGAGTACCTGACCAGGTTTGAGAGCATTCCAGACATGTTGGAGCTAGATCACCTGACCGTCTCTGGAGACGTCACCTTCGGAAAGCACGTGTCTCTAAAGGTGAGCGACGGCCGTGCGAAATGTATCTGGCTCCCTAAATCAAGGCTGTCCGCACGCAGCGTCTTCAGTTTGCCATTCGACGTTTGTGAAATGAGGGCCAGCTTAATCATTAGCCTGTTATTATGAAGGCCTGCACTGGCTTGTTTTGTTATCCGAATGTAAACCTCAGACTCTCCGTCTCTCCTCTTCCCCACCAGGGAACTGTGATCATCATCGCCAACCACGGAGACAGGATCGACATCCCGGCCGGAGCCGTGCTGGAGAACAAGATCGTTTCGGGCAATCTGCGCATCCTCGACCACTGAGGCCTTGACCACAAACCCCTCGATTTCAGTCATGTGACCCAGAGACAGTTTCTAAAGGCAATCATGCATTCTGAACCATAGCAGAATGAGCGGGTGGTGGCATTCCGTTTTTTAAATGTTATTTTAACTTTTTTTATTTGTCCCTCTTCATCGATGACCAAGTTTACACACATCTACCATTTATGATAATGACTATACAGCCCCTGTGGTTGTGTTCCTCTTCAGAGAGTACATGGTCAGTATTTTTCTCCTTCTCGTAGCGTGTGTCTCTCGATACGGTACTGTGCATTACTGTAGGTTTAAGCGCCATGTGAAAACACAAGAGAATAGCAGACTCCAAAGCGGAAGTTACGGAAAGCAATAAGTGTTTCAGCTTTATGTTTTCCCTCAGCAGAATCCCAGTTCTGTTCTGAACATGAATAAAGTGCAATATGGGTTCTACGTATATCTATGTGCTTTTATGCGTGTGTGTGTGTTGGGGGGGGGGGTGATTTTAAAGGTTACCATGGGAACATTGTGTACATGTATTAAATTACTTAAAGGAACATTGTAATGATAGTGAGCTAGCTGGCGCAAGGCAAGCCATGGCAGGTGTTCCCATATCAAAGGCCATAATAACCTTAAATTATTACTGTACTCTATGTGAGGTTCTCCCGAATACAGCTTTCATAATTTCACCTTTTAGAAGGAGGTCTGTTGGAGAGACCGTGTGGTTCTGTTCTTTTGTCAGAAGGTCTTTCAGAGCTGCTCCAGGCCACTGATGGTAATGTTCCCGTGTCGAGGTACTTCTGAGGCAGTGCAAACGAGCCTGCCCTGCTTCGTGGATCAGCATATCGGGAACTTCTCTGGAAATCGCTGGCTTGTATTTGCTTTTTTTGTAGATTCCACGGTACTTGGTGTTTGCATCAAAGTCTGAGACAGTAATTAATTTACATTACATTACATTACATTATAGGCATTTGGCAGACGCTCTTATCCAGAGCGACATACAACAAAGTGTATAACCATAACCAGGAACAAGTGTGTCGAAAACCCTAGAGAGAAGTACCGTTCCAAGTGCAGGGAACAACCGCATAGTTCAACTTGTACCCTGAAGGATATACTGATTAATACCAACACAAACGAGAACAACAACACAGCCTATGCAAAAATACAAGCCTATCCCACAGATAAATATGTTTATTTTTCAGGTGAAAATGTATTCTTAATTGGGTCTTTATCTTGGCACATGCTCTGTCTGGTTAGTGTCTTCATTTGTGGGAAGGGGACATGAGAGAGATTGCTTCATACTTATTTTGTACTTGAATGTCTGGTGCCAGAAATGAGCAAGTTGTTTGCTCCTTCTTTTTCCAGAAAAGGGGAAAGAAATGTGCGTGATTCAGCGGATCTGTTTCCTGCTCACTCTGAAAAACATCTTGGCTTCAGGACTCTCAGGCACATCTATAGAGCACAATCACAAACACACACACACACATGCGTGCACTCACACACACACACACGTACATACACGCACGCACACATACATGCACGCACACACATGCACACAGAGACACACACAATAAGCACACACACTCACACAAACACACCAAATGGTCATTGGTCAGGTATTTCTGAAAAGAAGACACTTTTGAGGAATAAAGTAATCAAGAGTGCAGTTAATGGAAGAGTGCTTGCAGGGATAGGCAAAAATACTGTGTTACAGAACACAAAGTACCTCCCAAATAAGCGTAACCCAAAACTACAATAAGAATGATGTAAAATGCATAACTGCACATGTTAGAAATGCATGTATTTGAATGGTGCCCATCCCTGGGAACCCTCTGCTCTCTTGCGCCCTGTTCTGGTGGACTGAGGCTCTGCGCTTTGCCAGTGTCATCTAGGTAAGTAGTGCAGTTCTCCAGCAAAATGAATGCATGGCTCAGTGGTAAAATGGTGGCTGACCATGCAGCTGTATAAATAGAAAAAAAGTTAATAAATGAGAGGAAGGAAAGATCCCTATTATTTATAGAATAAAGAATCTGTGCTGTGGAAGGTTTCAGAAAAAAAGATATCTGTGTGATGTAGTGTGCTTTACACTCCACAGAGGTCACTGTAATGTAGGTCGAAATATTACCCCAGTATCAATATGCACAGAGAAAATACAGAACACATTTCCTTTGCAGAATATAGGGTTGGTAGATATTACTTTGTATGTTATTCATGGTATAGAGCAGACTGTGATGAATATTGTCTGTGATTTTCTCATATTCTATAATTGTAATGTATTGTCTTATTATCAAGCCAATCAAAGAGGATTATCTTCTGTGTTGCCACCTTGTGGAATTTTTTCATATTGCATCCAGTCATACCAATCATCACAAAAGCTGCACACAACTACAATACCAAAAAGACAGTTTTATGTTTATATATAATAATTATTTGAACCCAATATTGAATTTTCTTGTATGTTTGAGCATGCTATGGACTTATATTCATGGTCTCTAAAAATAAAATAGCATATAATATTAAATATTCCCATTCATTTTATTTTCCACCTTGAATTTGTGAGAAGGCTGGATAAAAAGCAGCAGTGCACTTTGATAACTCACCTCGCCTAGCTTCCCCAATCTGAATTGGTTTCTGACAAGTATGATGAAAACAATAACCATCAGACCATAGGCTTATCATCGAATGCATCAAAACCTTATTTAAGCATTTAAAGATCCAGGAAACTATATTCAAATTGCGGTTATGTTCCCCAGATATGATTGTCATATAACCATTAAATTGTAATAAACACGATTATCATGGCGTGTGCAGCAGATAAGGACAGGGTGAGCGTGTATCCTGTGATCCTGTCATATCCATAAGACTATGGCGACATAGCTTAGGAGGTAAGAGTGGTTGTCTGGCAGTCGGAGGGTTGCCGGTTCGATCCCCCGCCCTGGCCGTGTCAAAGTGTCCTTGAGCAAGACACCTAACCCCTAATTGCTCCCAATGAACTGATTGGTACCTTGCATGGTAGCCTTTCACTGTTGGTGTGTGAGAGTGCATGGGAATGGGTGCATGAGAGGCATCAATTTTAAAGCGCTTTGGATAAAAGCACTATATAAATGCAATCCATTTACCATTTACCATATGTAAACCAGTCCTCGTTGCTAGGTCAGAGTAGGTTATTCTGTGTAGTAACGTTAGACTACCAGGTAACACAAAAGTAAGCAACATTTGCAAGGCTTTATGATCGTATAGTTATACCTGCAGGCATTCAATGTCTAAAAACGTTGTAAAACTGAGATATTGTACACCGTTGGACTTGCAGCAGTCACAAATCGTCGGCATTACTCACAAATAAAAATAGGCCTTGATTCCACATACCAATTTAATTATCGCAAGCTAACAGTATGTATAATTACTGATCCATCACGCGTCTGTTCTGCGTCAACCGGGGGTGTCGCTAGCAGCAACAGTTTGGAGGAAGGTGAAGGGAAGGAAGGAGGGCACTACAGATATTAAAGCCTGACCAATCTGAGCATGCTCAGTGCACCCCACGGGTGAGCGTGCTCAGATGGGTCATGACAATGGAATGTCCTGAGAATGCTCAGATGGGGAATTCCTGTGGTGTGCACTGAGCATGCTCAAATAGGTCATGCTGGTGGAACACAATGAGCATGCTCAGATGGGTCATGCCTGTGGTGTGCACTAAGCATGCTCAGATTGGTCATGCCTGTGGTGTGCACTAAGCATGCTCAGATTGGTCATGCCTGTGGTGTGCACTGAGCATGCTCAGATGGGTCATACTGGTGGAATGCACTAAGCGTGCTCAGATGGGTCATGCCTGTGTGATGCACTGAGCATGCTCAGATCGGTCATGCCTGTGGTGTGCACTAAGCATGCTCAGATTGGTCATGCCTGTGGTGTGCACAGAGCATGCTCAGATGGGTCATACTGGTGGAACGCACTAAGCGTGCTCAAATGGGCCTGCCATGACAGTTCCACCAAACATAGGCCCTACCACTCTTTGAGAAACGAAAAAAATAATAATTCATGTGTATGAATACTTTGCCCTTGGTTATATAATCAAGACAACATTGTCAAAAACACGTTTGGAAACACTGTCATTGCTCATTTTAAACTGAAAGAGGAAACGCATCTAGCTAGCTAACTTAGCCAAGCACCTCAAACACCGACTTCGCGAGTTATTCAGAGTTTAAGCAGCTCATCTGTACTCTTTGCGCGGTTTGGAGAAGTGTCTCAGGTTGTAAACAGGAGCAGGGAAACGTTCGCCTGGTTGAGAGCCTCGGCGAAATAGCATGCAGACCTCTTCCTCCGTAGTTTGGTGTGCGCTGGAACTTGGAATGTCATAAAATCAGTTAGCGAGCTATATGTTATGTTATGATTAGCAAATTACATTTTAGACAGCTAGCTTGTTAGCAAGCACATATTTGGATATTCAATGTTGAAACTGCAGATGCACGTTTATTTTAGTTGTTAATTGTAATTACAAAATGTATTGAAGGACATCGCGACAAGCCTACTTAAGATATATCAGCTGATTTAAAAATGTGTGGGTAGTTTTTATCAGCGATGAAAACAAACAGCTCGGTAGTGAACTGAACACCATTACACAGGCGATCTGACATGACAAGCAATATAAATCTTTATTAGAACAAGTACAGCAGAAACAGCATGTCACAAAATAGTAACGGTAGTACAAAACTTAGTTCAGAGATATTTCACTTCGGTATAATAACATAAGTAATTTTGTGGAGCCTAACACATTGTACTTACATAGCATTTGCCTCCCCTGCTGACCGTCAACGTTAACAGAATCGCTTTTCCTCACAGTTGTCAGGGTCCCTATTCATTCATTTTCGGGACAACCGAGAGGAACAGAGACGCTGTTAACGGACAGCAGATGTTGCTTCACGCTACGAAAACACAATGGAGTCGCCTCCAGAAAAGAATTTATGTTATGTCGAAGTGCAACATCTCTTTAATCGGCTAACTTGATGTGGTTAGCAAGCTAGCTATTTAGCTTTCTTGTGAACCAGAGCTAACGTTATACTTACCTTCATAACCGAATATAAACTTATCAAAAAATAATTTGTAGCCCTTGTCCAGTTTAGACCGCTTAACGTTCACTGGCAATGCTTCGACAATGCGGATAACATCGGACAGTGAACTTTGGCAGTGCTATCAGGGACTGTGAGAACACACGTCGCTGTTTAGGCTCAATTTTTCGCTGTCAGAAATGGACTTGCGTCCGTAGCAACGGTAACCGGAAACAAAGTATCCCTACATCCGGTTTTGGTCGCCATCTTGTGAAATAGGCCTATCACAGCTCGCTCCAGATACTTCGTGTGGTGTTGTTCAACCTCTTCGTGATGGTCTTTGTAGTCCATACAGCGTCGATGCATTATCACGTGTTCAATACAACCAACCAGAGTCTAGTGTTGAACTATCCGCTTAGTACGATGAATAAAACATCTAGACTATAACTTCGTTACCGAATCGTGTCAAGTAAAATCATGCATTGATTCTTATATGTAATGTCGGTATAACTGGGTTGGAAATGTGACTGTAGACGTATTCGACTGGCAGAAAAAGTCATGAGTTCTTCCATTATAGCTTATGAAGAAATTGAGAGGTGCGGTGCACTGGACGCCATATTGGTTTCTGCAACTTCGACAGTCGAATCAAGCGGTGACGTTCGTTCCATATCATAGAGTTCAGTGAGTTGAGTACATGCTGCTTACTCCAAATCACCAATGTAATCACGCTTTTTGAGAAGCAACAAGCTGCTGTTTTATCAAATTGGGAGGCGCAACAAGGATCTACATTGAATATAACTTTTAAATATAGTAACCTGGTAGAAAAAAAAGACACTTTCAACACGAAAGCTAAGAGTTTGTAGTTATCGTAGTTAAGAAAACGTTTTGTTTTTTGTCTTTCTTCGTGACTATTCCCTTCTTCGTTTTGAATTGGATCTGTGAGAGATGGATGAAATGCGGCCTAGCAGCGGCGCCGCAGCCCACGGGCTGGCGTCGCTGTTCCCCACTGGTCTGCAAGCAATTTACACGGAGTGCAGGCGGCTGTATCCTGATCAGCCAAACCCGCTGCAAGTAACGGCTATCGTTAAGTATTGGTATGTATAATTAATTTATTTTCGCTAATGCTAAATATATTAACTGTGAGATGCATGGTAAAAGTAGTAGTGAATATATTTGCCAGACTAGTTAGGCTGCGTTACGGATCGTCGTGAAGATAACCCAGAAAGTTGATGAACTAGGTAGGCTAGCCTAACGGTAACTAGCTCTACCCCTAATGTTTGCTAAATTGGCTTACGTTAGCTAGCAGTTTTCTTTATCGTGTATCTATGTGGCTTGCTAACTACAGTTACCAAATAAGATCGACATCAGCGGTTTTGTTGTCTGTAGCTAGTTGGGTAGCTGTTAGTTCTCATTAGTTGTTTTTTTAATTAATGTAGTCTATCATAAATTAAGGGTACTTAAGGCTAGTGTCGTTAGGCTAACGTGAATGTATTACATTTTGCACGACGTTAACTAACGATAGCTAGCTATTGACGTTTATTTTGGGAAATTCTCGACTGAGAAAGTTTGCTTACGTGCTAGTTAATATCAGTACCCGTTATAACGTTAGATTCGATATGGTTCATAGATTTGGTTTATTTTTGAAACTCGAAAACCGATGCATGCATGTCAGTCCTAGAAAATTCAATTTAAAGAGTAGTGAACTACTTGAGTAGCTACAGAAAAAAATAGATAAATTATTTTCCGAAGGGAACTTAAGGAAATAAGCCCTTTTAACTGGCGAGTACATTTTCGTACGTTTAACTTGGCTAGCTAAATTAAAACATTATACACACCTGTTCAAAACTATGGAATCAGATTTGTGGCAAAGCTATCAAACAAAACATCTTCAGTACAAGCAAAATATTTCTGAGACTGAGAGTAAAGAAGTGTTACAAAGAAAAGTATTGATTTCAATAGTAGAAATGTTTTTTTCAAGGACAACTGCAGGCAGTGGGTCCGAAGAAAGACTATGGATTAGATCAGTATCTTTATAGATTATTATGAAAAAATACCCTTTAATAAAAGCTGAGAATGTGAACCTTAACTGCTTGTGAATTGTTTGATTACAAATCAAAAATTATGAAGTACAGAGCCAAATCAAGAAAAATGTATGTCTTTGTCCAAAACATTATGGAGCTCACTGTAAATGTGTATTGGGGTATAAGAACATGTACCAACTCATGCATACTGTAAATAAAATCAACTGCCCAGTATACACAAACCTACATTTATCAATGGCAAACGTAATTTCCATGAATATCCAAAGGCAGTTTAAGTCTGTGTTCTCTGCAGGTAGCTTGTTTGAAATTGAATTCCCAAATGACCTCCCAGTAAGTGCTAAGTTGCTCAGCCATTTTGTTCATTTGGAAGTTGAAATATTCATTGCACAAGCTCTCATTGAGGAGGTATCATTTTGCTATAGTTCATCTATATTTGTGATGTTGGTGAAATGACCTCTTTATTGTACCTAAGTGATGCATACCTCAGAAGGCTTAAAGTTGGCAATCAGACATAAACAGACATGTTAACCCTGGTCCAATGCAGCAGTACCTGTCAAAAAAGCAACATTAAAGAGTAATTGCACTCTAGGTCACTTAAAATAGAAACTGTAATCGTGTTTGTATGACTACTTTATAATGGAACATTTTTATCATTGCCATTATTTCAGCATTTCTGAAATTATATTATTTGGCTGGAAAAACTGATATCGCCCGCTAGCGTTTGAGAATACTTTGTGCGGATGAGTTGGGCACACCTACACCAAGCACCACATGAAGAATTGTTCTAAACTGTAGGAGTCAGGCTGAAACAGTTGCTCTTTAAGGAGCCAAATAAGAATCTAGTCCGCACTATGCTGAAAATCCTGAATTTTGCAACGAACATGATCGTTGGCAACGTGTAAGATTTTCTTAGCTCTGCACAGATTTGTTTTTGCTGATGTTGGAGCTGCATGTATGGTTTGACTCTGAGTTGTATGGCAGGCATATGGAATGCTGCATGTTTCTCATTTCCTAAGCTACAGTGCCGTGATGTTTCTTTCCTTTCACAGGTTAGGGGGCCCGGACCCTTTAGACTACATTAGCATGTACAGGAACGTGGGCTGTCCGGGGCAGGATGTTCAGGAGCATTGGCACTATGTCAGCTTTGGCCTGAGTGACCTGTATGGAGACAACAGGGTGCATGAGTAAGTGCTGAGAATTTTGAATTTCAGTGTTTAACTTTGAAGATGTATTGCTTATCCAGTCAATAGTACTAAAAAAAAAAGGCTTTCTTTTTCCCCCACAACCACCCCCTACATTGGAGGTCAAGTCTCACCCCCACTTCCTTCACCTAATTGTAAGAGAGGGGAGAGAAAAAAAGATTGATAAAATAGTAATTCTTGTATTCAATTAGTAACAAAAAAAAGGATTCCCAACAACACAAAAAAACAAAAAAAAAAAACAAATACTAACTAACCCTAACTTCCAAATGATTGGATCCAAAGACATTTGGATTGTGAGGAAAAACCGAGTTTTACTTTAGTGTAAGCATGATTATAGTTACTGGCCCTTGTCAGCATGTTGCAATATTGCTTGTCTTGGAACAGATTTACAGGTGCAGATGGCCCGAGTGGTTTTGGGTTTGAACTGACCTTCAGGCTGAAGAGGGAAGCAGGGGAGACGGCGCCCCCTACGTGGCCAGCAGAGCTAATGCAGGGGCTGGCACGATACGTCTTCCAGTCAGGTACGTTCCTTCCCCCTCTTTTTCTACTGTCATTGCGGTCTTACTTGTTTCTTTACCAATGCCTTAAGCATGAGCCAGTGTGCAGTGCCGAGAAACTAAGCCAGAGTGTCGTACAATGCTGAGGGGACCTGCCTGTCTGCTGGCCCAAAAGATGTGTCGATGGCAAAATATGCATAATTATCACATTGCCGTAATATGTACAGAATACATTTTGCCAGTAAGTAGTGCAATGCTGTCCCGAGAGGTGCTGAGCCTGTATGTATTATGGTGCTGAGGGGACCTGAGCCTGTGCAGTGCTGTCCTCAGGGGAGCTAAGCCAGTGTGTAGTGCATGTTCTGTCACACTCCTGCTGTTAGAGTTCCCGCTTTTGAGCGCAGGTTGTAGTCCCCAGGTCACCTGACCGCGGATGGACCGCCCCCGTTCTGTTTTTGCGTTCATTTGCAGAAAACACGTTTTGCAGCGGGGACCACGTCTCGTGGCACAGCCCTCTGGACAACAGCGAGTCTCGCATCCAGCACATGCTGCTGACAGAAGACCCCCAGATGCAGTCGGCCCAGACCCCCTTTGGACTAGTCACCTTCCTGCAGGTGAATGAAGCACCGGAAGATTCTAGAAAGAAGACTTTTCCTTCCTGAGAATAACAAGAGGCATGCCTCTCCTCCCCCCCCCCCCCCCCCCAAAAAAACCTTTTTTTAGTAAAATGATTTGTTCCGGTTGCCAGCTGTGCATTTGTAGGGCATTAGTAGTCTTTTCATCAATACAGAGATTAATTTACTTGGTTCAGTATTTAGACTGACCAGCACCCGCAGGCCGCGAAACATAAGTCCTGACCATGGTAGCTCACCGTGAGATGAGATTAATTTCCCTACATTTTCTGGTTGAATTGGAATGACTTGTACTTCCTCCTCAGATTGTGTCTGAAACGGTGACGACTTTGTCTCCTTTTCCCAGATTGTGGGCGTGTGCACCGAGGAGCTGCAGGCGGCGCAGCAGTGGAACGGACAGGGAATCCTTGAGCTGCTACGCGGAGTCCATGTGTGAGTAGCCCCCGTTTGCAGCCGTGAGAAACGGACTGGGCCAGGGAAGTGAGAAACGGACTGGGCCAGGGAAGTGAGAAACGGACTGGGCCAGGGAAGTGAGAAACGGACTGGGCCAGGGAAGTGAGAAACGGACTGGGCCAGGGAAGTGAGAAACGGACTGGGCCAGGGAAGTGAGAAACGGACTGGGCCAGGGAAGTGAGAAACGGACTGGGCCAGGGAAGTGAGAAACGGACTGGGCCAGGAAGTGAGAAACGGACTGGGCCAGGGAAGTGAGAAACGGACTGGGCCAGGGAAGTGAGAAACGGACTGGGCCAGGGAAGTGAGAAACGGACTGGCAGGGGCCAGGGAAGTGAGAACGACTGGGCAGGAAGTGAGAACGACTGGGCCAGGGAAGTGAGAAACGGACTGGGCCAGGGAAGTGAGAAACGGACTGGGCCGGGGAAGTGAGAAACGGACTGGGCCAGGGGAAGGTGAGAAAAACGGACTGGGCCAGGGAAGTGAGAAACGGACTGGGCCAGGGAAGTGAGAAACGGACTGGGCCAGGGAAGTGAGAAACGGACTGGGCCAGGGAAGTGAGAAACGGACTGGGCCAGGGAAGTGAGAAACCGACTGAGACGGGGAAGTGAGTTCCAGTCCAGGAGAGCCGCACCCTGCAGACATCCGCACTCCCCAACCCAAACGCAGTAGCACCGTGGCCAAGTTGCTTTTTTCCTTTTAGTCGCATTTAGTAAAAATGCGTTGGTGGTGAACTAAATGGAATGTTCATTTAAAATCGTTAAATGGTTACTGTTGGCCGCAAAAACTTATTTCGGCAATGACGTTTGTCATCTTGAACGCACGTCTGCTCTCTGTGGAAGTTTTTTTTGCCTGATAACTCTGATGTTTTTTCTTTTCTTTTCCTCCTCCTCCCTTTCTTTCTCAGCGCTGGGGGGCCCTGGCTGATAACAGACATGAGGAGAGGAGAGACGATATTCGACATCGATCCTCACTTACAAGTAAGGCTTTTTCTTCACGCGTTTGTCTCTTTGAGATTACCCTGCGTTCGTGTTATTTGTTGAATATGTAGCCGTGTCATTGATACGTCCGCTTGGCCTGTCTTCGCTGCTTGCACATTCTGTGTTCTGAAATAGCCAAGACAACATTTTAGAGGAGCTCCAGGGAGCCTTCTGTTCCAGGCACAATGTCTATATCAGTGGGGTTTTCTGGTAAAATTAAGGATCAAGACAAAAAGGAAATATGGTCAAATATGTCGTCATGGTGTAGTATTGCGTATCACGACACGCCTCTGTATGGTGTAGGTGTATGGAGTTTTTTAACCCGTGGTTCTGCGGTGTTTTTTGTGTGCTGGGGGTTGCTCATCAAGCAGGAGAGAGTGGACAAGGGCATCGAGACGGACGGGTCCAATCTGAGCGGGGTGAGTGCCAAGTGCTCCTGGGACGACTTGAGCCGGCCGCCCGACGACGATGAGGACAGCCGCAGCATCTGTGTGGGGTCGCAGCCCCGCCACCTGACCGACAAAGGTCAGCACCCAACCAGAGCCTTCCCAGCAACCCCGCTTTTGTAGTTCTTTTCATAGCATCAGAAAGCATGACCGGACAACTGTAGTCAGGATGAATGTGTGATTACCTGTAAATGGATGCACATTTTGTAACTGCATGCTGAACACTGGGCATCGATTTATTTTCCGCAGTAACACAATAGAAAAGTTAACTACAGCTCAAACTTGTATACCATAACGGTCTGCTTATTTAAGTAATGGGGAGATCCACTCAGTTCATTAGTGAATTTCAGTTTCTAAGGCATTTCCTTCTGGTGAACCCGGTGAACTGATTTTTGGTGGTTTTTGTTCGTATTTAGTCAATACCCTTTTGATATAAGGTCTACAGTACAGTGCATCTACACTCCTCAAATACTTGTGACAGAAATTCTGTTGTCTTATTTTCCTTGAGCTGCTCCTGAATTTACCTTATTTGTCCTTATTGGGGGGGGTGACTTGCAATGTGACATCATCTGATGTCATCACTGCACACCCTGCAGACACAGAACAAATCCGAGAGGCCTTGCGGAAAGGACTGGAGATCAACAGCAAAGCTGTCCTCCCACCAATCAGCGGCCAGAGACAGAGCCACGACCGATCCCA
This sequence comes from Anguilla rostrata, assembly GCF_018555375.3. Classification (NCBI taxonomy): domain Eukaryota; kingdom Metazoa; phylum Chordata; class Actinopteri; order Anguilliformes; family Anguillidae; genus Anguilla; species Anguilla rostrata. Next base: position 21,205,255 of record NC_057950.1, on the reverse strand, counting down.
GTGAGTCTCCCATTCCTCTGCTCCTCTTTACCCAGCGGCAGCTCAGGGCTCCTCCCCTTAGGGCGGGGCTCCAGCAGACCCCTGGGGCTCCGCCCACAGCACACAGAACCTGTTGCCTTGGCCTCAGTGTCTCAGTGCACCTCTCTCCACTGGCGCTCAGTGAAACCCTGTGACCCCCGATGCTAAACACGTTACTCTGTTACAGGACTAGGAGCTCTCCTGATCAATTTGGAAATACTGACTTTCAGAGCCTAAGTTTTTATTGGGCCAGTAGTATTTGCTTTATTACTGAAAATCTTATAATGCTATCAGCTGTTAGAGTGTATGTGCTTTGGATGTATGTACTCATGACATGCCCACATGCTCTGCCTGTGGTTGAGACATTTTGGGGCCTTTTAAAATTAGTATTTTGTGATTACTCAGGAGAAATCACATTCCTCCAATTATCAGCCTTTCTCTACAACACATACTTATCTGAGCGTCTGCCAAAAAATGCCTGTAATGTTATCTACAGTACGATTATCTCCATCCTAAAAGATAGGGTTCTCCCCTTTCAACATGTAAATCAAACCAATCCTGAATTAAAATGGCATATCATACACAAAAAAACGATGCGTGCCTGAGATTCAGCTCAACGCTTGAAGTACATTCTGCGATGGAATGAGTTTTGGCGGAAATGTTCTTATTCAAAAGCAGCTTTGCTTTATCTCAGCTTCCAGTTCCTGTTTGTAGGGTATTCTAGCTGCCGTGTCCCTCCCAGAGATGGGCACAGACATTGTGGGGGGCAGGGGCTCCAAAACTCAAGCCGCACCACCATTTTCCAAACAGTCATCTCGCACTATTTTAATTTGTTCAGTGTGATACATATGACCTTGCTCTATAGGTCAGATCACCTTCTCTACAGTTACAAACAGACATCATCCTTCGTCTTTAAGGCCATGGTCACACACACACACACACACACACACAGAAACACAAAACGGATATCTGGACTCACTACCTAGAACAGTACGCTCATGCTGCCACTCAACTCAGTGCTGACTATTCTATGATGAGGAGCAAGGCAAAACCATAGGGGTTGTGTGTGGTGGAGGGATCCTTTTTAATGTGGGTTCCCTTTTTTTAGTGCTCTTTTTTAATTGTGAGGAGTAGAAAAAAGAAAACTTAATATGTGGTGGGATGGACTACCAAGGGAGGGCACTTTCTGAGTGAGAGGTCCTCCAAAGTGCAGGGTTCAAGCCCCCCTGGACTCTGCATGCGCCTGGTCCTGCCCAGCAGACATCAGTTGGGTCTCCCCAGTTCTTTCAGCTTTCTGTAGGCGGCCATGTTTTATCTGTGTGAGGTTCATGGTAAGCTCCAGTGTTTTGTTTGCACTGTGACATGAATGACTTTAGGATGTGATATTGAGGGAGCTTAGAGTTAAGTCTCTGAGCTTGCTGTTCTGAGCGTGATGTTGGTTGCTATAGCTGTCATGGTCTGTCCTTATCCAGTTGAAGCGGTGCTTTCTTTCACTGTGGTGTGACACATCACTTCAGATCGTTAGTGCTCTCCTTCCACCAAGGAAATTTGTGACCACTCCGACAGTCTCATGCTCTCATCGTGTGTAAAAAGGTTGCAACTTCGTGGAAAAAGTCAGCCTTATTGCCCTCTGAGCTGTTCTGAATCTGGTCTTCTGCAATATGCTGTCCAGTTCTATAATGAGTCAACAGTGTTATGGTGGTCAGGTGGGGGAACGGTGAAGAATGCCAGAAGCTTTTTCGGGAGTCGGTGGATTAACTAAGATTATTTTCTCAGGTCATAAAAATGTTTTTTAAGCAATTGATTAACTAAGCAGTTCTAAGTCTCCTGTAAAATGAAATTGAGGAATCATGAATGCTTACTTCTTTAAGCCAATGTAAACTCTCACAAACCGGTTTGATGTAACCTCTTTTTCTGTTAATGAGGGAATGCATTACAGATTGAAGACAGGACAGCTGAAGGAAAAAAACAAATTTTTTTATTGGTAAAAAGTTGTTTGAGTCGAGCACATTGGTTCACCTGTTAGCTAAATGCACAGTTAAGTAGACATGAACAGTATTTTCTTCTCTTCACTATGGTACAAATCTCCCCCTAATTTCTCCATAGACCGTCAATGGGCCATTTGCAGAGCCAGCAGACTTCAAGGTAAGAGCAAACCAAGAGAAAGCGAAATCCTCCCTCTGTCAGTACCCCTATCAGAGGCCATTTTGTTAAAGTGCTCCCACTATGATCTACGTGAGGAACACTCCCTTAGTCTTTGTTTCTCTAAATGTATGGCTGTTAAGAAATGTGTTTTTAAGATATCATAAAGTGTGCATCATTACCTTTGATCATTAATGGTCAGTGTGCAGATGTTACTGTCAGAATGGTCTCAAGGTTGAGATGACCCATGAGTGCTAAACAAAGTATAGTACTGATTTTGTCCTGCCGCTGTCAGACGAGACTGATTGAGGGAAATGGCTCAGTAATGTACCAGTTTTGGTTTTCAGAGTCTGCTACTAAGTTGGAAGTATGTTGGCACAAAATTGGATGTACCCCAAAAAAATTCAGGGCCAAACTCTATGAGGCACTTCCGTGGGATTCCTTGAGCAGAACAGGGTAGTGCTCGGTTGGTAGCCCGTCACATCTGGAATATCAGTGAGTTTGCCTTCAGTCTTTATTTTGGTTTAGATTAGATTAGATTATACTTTATAGTCAGATTTCTCTAAAGTTTGTCTTGCGTCACTGGCCGTACTCCTTCTCCCAAACAGAGGAACAGACGTACATTCATACAGTAAAATAAGACGAACAGTACAAGCAGCTTCAGCACTACTGCATTTACCTCCAAACTCAGCTTTTGTGTTTCAAATTCAGGGATGGGATTTTTCTTCATTTGTCAGGAAGTACTCTTCCCCCTAGGTCATAAATGTCTCTCAGGATGGTTATCGCTGAGCACTCTCTCCGGCCCGCTGGAATATCAGGACAGATTGACCACTTGATGGATTCTATTGTTTTGGGAACCATTTTTTTAATCCCCATTTTTGGGACTGCCAGTTGTGCCACCTGCACTCCTTTGAAATACTGAATATTGTAAAGAAAAATGCACCGCACTCTCCATGAATAACCAAGTGGAGCTTCTTGTGTTGTTGTCCAATAATCTCTTATTGGGATTCATATTAGGTTCTGCATGGTCGCTGTATTTCCTTTTGTGTTATCTAGGCAGGCAAAATGCCAGTCTGGGTGGGGGGAGGGGGGGTGGTCAGCTGGCCCTGGCAGGGGCTGCTTGGGCACGCCCCTTCAGCTTTTGTTTTGGTTTCACAGGCACAGACAGACACATCCTGGGGTCCAGTACCACAAAGCAGGATTAAGGAATTAGCTGTAGAGTAAAACCCGGAACAGCTCTTTTTTTACTTCAGTCCATGTTCCAGGTTTGGGAGGTGTTCTGAGTTTTATCCAGCTGACCCTGCTTTGTGATACAGGCCCATGAACTACACTAGCTGGCTGGCTAAGCTAGCTCCGGTCGGCTGTTTTGCTTTGAATTAGCTGAAGTTATCAATGCTGATTCAACTGTGGAGAGGTATCTTGTGATGAACATGGCATTTCTAACAAAACTGTCTGATTATAGACAGTGAATTACAAATTAAACGACTGACGACTGACTAGCAAGCTAGTGTCAATCTACATTACGTTACTTTATATTTATCTGGCAGGCACTTTTATCCAAAGCGGCATACAGTAAGTGCATACCTAAGGTCACTGGAACAACTGCAAAACACAGGTCCGATGAGGTACATCTAGCTGACTTGAGAAGGTGCGGCAAAAGTAGCTCTGGGGACCGTAGAAAAATAACAGCCTGGAGCAGATCCAGCAGAATCTGACCAGATAGCGAGTGGAAAAAATGAATAATGATAAAGTAAAATATATTATACATATCAGATAATAAAGGAATGAATTGCACATCGCTGCTACATGTTTACAAAGGTTTCCTTTAAGCCTTTTCTAATGCAATACAATAATTATACACAAATTTTCAATATATGTTTGGAAATAGTTAAATATTGTATTAAAGAAAATAAGAAATTCAACTATAAATATATCTTGCAAAGCTTTTGTATTATACTACATACTTTACACACCTTAGGCACTCTAGTGTTATTGGGGAGCCTGTGAATATTTTCCACACAATACTACAGTAACTATTTTACACTTTTTGAGTTTAGTTTCAGCATAGTTACTTTTATGGGAACTAGGAAACAATGGTTTTTGGTTAGATATTTGAAATGTGATGCAAATTTAAGTTGAGTATTCGCCCTGCTGATACAATCCTGAGATTTATTTAAATACCTTAGTTTGCATCTAGGCGTTCAATTTGCTTCTCAGCTGCAACTAAATTTCAGAGTTGTTTTCAGGGCAATCTTTTTACCCTTGTGGAATGTTTTATTTGTTTATTTTACGTGTCAAAGACTGAGCGAGCCCAACACAGCCAGAAATGTGGTATGGAAGGAGAACCACTTTTATTTTGGTATCACTTGGGTTTTCTGCTCATGTTGACACTGCGGACAGAGAGAGAGAGAGCCCTTATTACAGAATAAAAGCGAGGCTGTGAATGGAAGTCCGTTGCATATTTTAGTTTGCAGACTGACGGTTATCTGGTATCGTTCTTCCTGATCACATTTTGTCAGATTTGGGCGGTAAAGTGTTCATGCCCAGTGGAACTGTGGTAGCCCGGTGTTGAAACGACGCCTGTGTCGTCACTGTGCTGTAGCAGGGGGAGCTGTAGTTCCTGCGTTGTCACCATGGTGACTGGCTGTGTGTGTGTGTCTCTCTCTGTCTCTCTCTCTCCAGGAGCCGGAAGGACAGTCTGGAGAGCGAGAGCTCGGCCGCCATCGTCCCTCACGAGCTGGTGCGCACGCGGCAGCTGGAGAGCGTGCACCTCCGATTCAACCAGGAGTCCGGCACCCTCATCCCCCTGTGCCTCCGGTACGGTTCCCACGCTCCCCGGACTCTGCCCCACAGTCTGTAAAGTGTCTTCATTAGGTTCACTTCCTAAGTTTTTGTAAATCTTAATTTAGCAGTGTCGTTTGGTGGTGGTGGGCAACGGGCACATGCCAGTTCTCTTGTATTACGCCGTGTATAAGTGCAACAGACCATGTCTGACTGTCTCTGCAAGATTGTTTGTAAGGATATTTACCAAAACAGACCTGGTCCAGGTTATCTCCATTTTTATTAACCTTATTTATTGGTGCAGTTGTATGCTGCATGAAAAGGCATTTTATAAGCTCGTTAGCTAATTAGCTCACTCTTCTCTCAAGCTACGATTGCAGTGAAACGTGGGGGGAGATTTACTTATTAACCTTGGCCAGGTCAGCCTACCAGTTTGGCCAGTGACCTGAACCTGTTTCTAGACTGCAGTACACCAGAGTTTACCATGGAAATTATGATACATAAGCAAGGCACAGAATACTCGGATTCATCAGTTGTCATCTGCTAAAATGATAAAATGAAAATGTTCCCATTGTGTGGGGAAACTGATTTTATAAACATTAATATTTTTTTTCTGTATGTATGTATTTAAGGAGTGGGGGTAGGGATGACCCCCTAGCAGACTGCACAGCTAAAATGTCTATTTGATTTGTAGAAGAAACTGGCTGGTTTTTAAAAGGAGCCGTAGCTGAAGAGTTTCTGATCTGAAAGAGAGAGGGCCCTGCCTGTGGCGCAATGTTAGAAACCTGCGGCCTCCCCATGCCCACAACCCCCCTCCTGCGTTGTCCTCTGCAGGGGCCGGCTCTTGCATGGAAGGCACTTCACGTATAAGAGCATCACGGGCGACACGGCCATCACCTTCGTGTCCTCGGGAGTGGAGGGAGCCTTCGCCACGGAGGAGCATCCCTATGCAGCGCACGGACCCTGGCTGCAGGTAGGACCGCTCCCCTTCCACAGAGTAAGGCTGTTACAGCAACCCAGTGAGCCCCATTCAGCACGCATTCATAAGGATCAAACCACAGTGGGCTGTGCAGGTCACATTCATAAAGATTAAATTGCAGTGGGCTATCCTGGTCACATTCATAAGGATCAAACCACAGTGGGCTGTGCAGGTCACATTCATAAAGATTCAATTGCAGTGGGCTATCCTGGTCACATTCATAAAGATTAAATTGCAGTGGGCTATCCTGGTCACATTCATAAAGATTAAACCACAGTGGGCTATGCAGGTCACATTCATTGAATATAAATGGCTGTGTGCTGTACTGGTCACATCAGAATTCACAGAATTGTTTTTAACAAAGCTGTGGACAGCAGACCGTGCTTCTGAAAGTGTTTCCTGGGAGTCTATGGGTGTTTTCTCAGTTCCGTTTTGGTTGTGCGTGGAGTGGATCTTTCTCAGCTACAAACGTTGATGGCTTCAGGAATAATTGAGGTTCATAATGTGTCAACAGGCAGGGGATTGATGTGTGAGCAGTTCCATTAGCTGCTGTGCCTGTGCTGTGGAGACAATGCTCTGTATAGTTCAGTGCTTTCTGTTTAAAGCAGGAGCGGCAGTTTGTGATTTAAATCTCATTTGCTTTTAGATACTGCTGACTGAAGAGTTTGTGGAACAAATGCTTGAGGATCTACAGGACCTTAATGGAAGTGAGGAGGTAGGAGGAGGATCGCATTGTTATTTAAAAAATGTTATTTATCAGGGGTGTGCTTTAGTCCTCTACCTCTGAGACATTTTGTCTGAAACTCGGCATTTCTGGGCGGATTGAGGAAAATCCCATCAGTGAATTTGTGTATGTTTCTGAGGGAACATTGGTGACCTCTCAGTGTCTCTCCCCCACATGCAGTCCAAGTTGCCTAAGGAGTACTCCTGGCCTGAGAGGAAGCTGAAGATCTCCATCCTGCCGGACTCTGTGTTTGACAGCCCTCTGCAGTAGCTGACCTGCCCGGATTCGCTTCCTCTGGCTCTCTGAGCGCCGGACACCGGCCTGGTCCCAAGGCCATCAGATGCCACGCCCACAGCAGACCGCCTTTGGCCTATTGTTTCTGTTGCACATGGATGAAGTATAGAATAGGTTCTGTTTTTAAAAACCTGTTTCTGATTTACTCAAGATGCCCCCCCCCCCCCCCAACCCTGAGCAAAGGCTGTCTCTGCTTCCCCTCTCGGTCAGGTTGGCAGTGTCGGCTTTTTGGCCGCTTCCTAGCGTAAGCTTCCTAGCTCCTAGCTGACCTGTCCTTACCCCCAACTCCACACCCACACCAAAAAAGACCAGGGGCACAAGGGGGGGTGAGAAGGGGCATCCGTGACTTCGTCCCTCTCACCGAGACCACAGAGCATCCATCAAGGTCCCACACGTTACCAGTGGTTCAGATGGTTCTTAAATTTTCCCCTGGGCAGTGAGAACGGGTTTCAGGATAGGCCCAAAAGTACGGTTTGGGGAATGGGGCCGGGTAACGACATATTCGCAGCTGCAGACGCAGGTGGAAATAGGGCCTGTTAGTGTTCCAGGGCTGCCTCGTACGTGTGGGGTGTGTTGTTCAGCTGTCACTCAAAGCCTCGCAGAAAGAAGCCAGGCCCTGTTACAAATGGAGACTCATTTTTATTTTATTTTTTTTTTGAAACCACCACACTGTCATGCCAAAGATGTATTGGATTGGTAGGTCACTTAGTCAGTTCAGAAGAGATCCATACCCTGCATTATGATTGAATAATTACATATTTAGTTACAAACTGAATTAAGATATCTGATAAAATGGAACATCTTTCTGTGTTTAGGTTTCTGTATGCGGTAAACACGATGTTATTATTGCTATTTTAAATTAAAAAATAAATAAAATGTTAACCACAGGCACAAGAAGACTGTTATCAGATTTAGGCAGGTTCAGCCAATAGAACAACCTATAGATGGGCCTATAGAAGTCTAGATGTATTTTCATTTATTTGAAATGAATCTTGGTATGCACAATGCAATGGTCCCCAGCGGGTATCTACTCAAAAGGTTACATGAAAGAGTTGATGCTGGGAGTCTGCTTTGCTCGCCTCTCATCATTAAGATCCACAGCATCAGGCCTGTTTCATGTTGAAGTGTTCTGGGGTGATGCTTCAGAATTGGAAGTGCACAGGGAAACTGGCTGCTCTGCCACAGCATGGGTTGTAGTGCTCTGATTGTGGTTTTCCTTGAGGTGATTTGTATGACATATGCAACCATTTTTGGTTCTGAAAAACTGTTAGCAAATGAATGAGACTGAAAGCTGTCAGTAAAAAAATCATAGAATGTTACACACTAACTACATAGGACTGAAGTCTACGCAGTCTGCATAAGAATGGTAATTAAATGACTGCCTAAATCACCAATAATTCTGGACTCATGATTTTACATATTGAACGAGATCACAGCATCTGTCAGGAGATATAAAGCTTGATAGTTGACACTGATCCAAAAGTAAAACTCTTTTATTGGCTGTGGATTTTTAAGAAATGTGTGCCAATCCTGAGACAATTGTGCCATGAACCACAAAGTCTGGCTGAGATTCAGACTCTATCGGTGCCTCTTTATTCCTGCAGCTTTTGAAAGACACCAGATCTGTTTCAGCCAAGTTCAGTTTCATTTGTCATCTGGATAAAAATGCTCTATATTTGTGCTGTGGTGCCTCATTCTTAGAACGGTTAGGTACTTAACCTTTTTTAAACCAACATTCCATTGATGGGACATCTGTTTGTACCTTCAGTAATTTTGACACCGTTTTGTTCCATGCCTGATTGTTTCATGATTTCTGTTCACACCCCCCACCCCCCTTTATCATTTTCCCTCATTTTTATTCAACGCCCCACAGACATATTTCATTGCCGAACACATTCTTTACTTATTTGAAATGTAAAATTAATATTGTTTTGTCAAATAAGGAGCACCATTTACACATGATTTTATAATTTAAAAAAATCTCCAGATGTTTTTTTAAAAATGTAATTTGATGATGTATAAAAAGACCCTTGTTTTGTGTACATTTTGTCTTTTCTGACACTTTTTAAACTGTGGTGAATCTCTGGACTGCCTTTTACTCTGTAATCCCGTCTAAGTGCATTAAAACTACATTATGAGCAAAGGCTGGTCTTTTCACACAAATGGGAGAAAATGGATGCACTTACACATTTTGGACGGGTAAATCAGTGGCAGCCGTCTGGTAGGGTGAGAGTGGTATTGACCCCCACATGCTGATAGACTATGCAACTGTTCGTTCATGTGCGTTGGTCCTGTGGCAACCCAGCCACCGGAATAAGTCACTTTGCGCTGAAGTGACTTTAGTGTTGACACGCACCGAAATACTTCTCAGATTACATCACTGTAGATAAATTGTAACAAGGCTGTTTTTAAACATGGTGGGTTCTTGTCACGGCGTGAAGATTATGAACACCAGACCATAAGAACTGAGCCCATAGATGCGCAATCCTTGACTCACCATCTATGGAATTCAGTTCTCAGGACCGAGTGTTCACCATTTCTGTGAAATACAACTGCAAGCATGAGCTTGCTTCTTCATATGAATCCAGGATACTGTGCCAAAGACCAGTGGCTTGAACATTTCCGTCCTCTCCTATTATACTGTTGTTTGTTGGGGGAGGAACTAAGTGGCTGATGACGCACAGATTTAGTGACTGATCACACTCAGATTTTGATTTTGACCTCTATCCTGTCAGCTCCTGCACGACTAAGCGACAGAAAATGAAGCAAAAGCTGCAGTCCTCCCTAACCGGCAGAGGCATTGTGGGTAAGACTCCACCCATTAAATGTGCTGTCATTTTACAAGTTTGAGAACTATTCTCCTGAGTAAGGATGACTGACAGTGAATTAGCCCCTTTGGAAGAGGACAGCAGATTGGTGTGGGAACCATCACAGTGGGTTATGGGCTAACATCCATTTCTAAAGAACCCAGAATACAAAGCAAACCAATTTCCTACATTCCTTAGGTTCTTGCACACAGTGCATGTCAAAACCTTGGGCACCTATGTGCCATTTTTGAATCTGGGGAAACCAAAAGTGATTACCCTTCATGTTGCCCTTATAACCTTCCATTAGCTCGCCTCTGCTTTGGAAGGATATATAACTCTAACTTGTCTATATTAATTATATTCAACTATTTTTTTCACTTTACAATATTTACATGCTCAATTAAGATGAGAGATCCTGCCTCTTAAAGGTTCACAAATATTTGTACACAAATAAGACAAAAAATAAATTTGACTATTTTGTATTTAAAAAATAGATTCAGTTATATTTGAATATTTATAAAATATTCCCTAATCTTTGCATTGGTACCATATGAGATATATTGGATGGTTTTAGGTGTTTGCTGTTATGTGTAGTATGTCCACAAGGGGGTGCAGAAAGGCAAAAAAAGGTAAAGTTCCAAAAACTGTTGCTCCACACAGAAGGATTCTGGTCGACTATTAGTGGTACGTGCTTTCCATACATCATCGTGTCTTGCTGCAGAGCATTAATCTGCAATGGTATTTCTATATTTTGTATTATATAATTATACTGAAAACCTGATTGGCTATGCACCAGTGGGGAAAAAAGGGTTATTCAGAAGCAAGCGATAATGCTTTGAAATACAGAACATTTGATTTTCAGCATGGTATGTGCACAAATGATAAAAAATTGCATATTCAAATGTAAACTTTAAAGTTTTTTGAATATTTGAAAATTGGGTCTAAATCTGACAGGCCAAGTACTCAAGAATCAATATTTGTAATTTGTGAAAGCATGCCATTTCATGGTCTGAGTCAGATATTCTGCCATGAAACTGAATTCTTCAATTACAATTTAAAAGTGCAGACAGTCGGGCCTTATGTATTTTTTCCCACTTTATTCCGATGGGAAAGCAGATAATGTCACAGATGGAGATGACATATGTGGGTTCAGAGTCGGCTGTTCTACGCACTACACCACCCTATCTCAGCCCCTAAATCACATTTTACATGATGGCTTATCCACAAATTTAGTGACCATTAATATTCTACTGAAAATGAATAATTTCTGCAACACTATATTGAGAAACGGTTTGGATTCCTGGGTGAGTGGCACTTTTTATGTTAAGATTCTGAAACATAGCCACACCTCTGACTGAAACTGATAAACCGGTTTCTCAGCCCATGGAATTAGCAGAATATCTGCCCTGCTCCTCACTAATACCCTGAAATAAACAATGGGTCAGTCACATGTGTGTGGAGACATTAAGTATTTTGCTAAAAAAAAAAAACAGCTTGAGCTGTTATATGATGATAATAAATCGGGAATGTGGTTGATACACAATTCATTAATAAACGTGCTGAGTAATGGCCTATTCATTATCATCCAATGAGACACCCGCCTTGGGTGTTCATTATGAAGGATAGTGAATTTCTCATTTCATTTAAAGGTCAGTTTAGGCGTTTGTTTTCAATATTAACATAGCGGTAAACAACTGATCATTTCAGAGCTGCTCTTTAACAAGTGTTTAAGTCCCCTGATGCCCTGTAGGAAATAATATAGGAAGTTATTGGAGAAGAATATTCAGTTAAAAATTAGCAGGTAGATGATTATTAAAGAAACATGGGAATTTATAATCTGTTGTTTTTTTTAGAGAAGAATCTAATCTGCCCCCACTTGCAAGTTGGCAAGTGAGCCTCCTTTTTAATATAACACACTTACCGTGATACCTCAACCCCCGGTCCCAAATCCACCACCCCTCCTGTACCAATACAGTCCTCTCTGTCCTGTAGGTAGAGGCATGCTGTCACAGCCTGGCATCCTGCGTCAGCCTTCTTACACACACTTGCTCCTCTATCTTAGTCTCTCATTCTGTCTTGTCTTCTTCTCACTCCCTCTTCCTCTCTCTCTCTAAGCATATTGAGTCAGACAGACAATTCCTAGTAAGAAGGAATAAATACAAAGTTCTGGGGGAGAAAAAACTGGCGGGCCCTGCCCCCAGTTGAAAGAGAGAAAGAGAGTGAGTGTTTGTGTGTGTGAGAGAGAGAGTGAGAAAGAGAGAGAGAAATATAACTGGTACAGGAAAAGGAATTCCCCCCGTTGTAAAAGAGCAGTTGTTCAAAAAGATGAGAGGCCTTTCTCAGCTCAGTTGAATGCGTGTATCTGTGTGCGCATGAGTCTCCCCTCCCACTCTGAGGCTTAAAAAGAAATGAAAAACCCTACTTCTGCCTCTGGACCCAAGGGCAAGTATAGTGTGATGCTTTCAGGTCATAAGATTACAATCAATCCTCTGAGGCTTTTTCAGTTCAATTCTAATCTTTAAATTCTAACCCCTGTGACTCCTTAGTACACCTCCTGATCATCTATCTTTTCACCCACTTTTCACAAACTTTATCTAAGGATATTGTTGTGAGCATATCCAGCAGAAGGTATTTCTGCATTTTGTTCAGATTTCAGCGCAATAGCGAGATTTCCTGAAGTTTTCTTCTATACTGAATTTATTGTATGTATAGTGTATGCACTGGGTGCACTATATTTAACAATAATTCAGTGTCCTCTTTCTGATATGACTAATACTTATTTGAAAATCTTTTCTTTACACATGATTTGATAAAAAACAGAAAAGGCATTCAGAAATGTAATGTGTATATATTCTGTCCAAACTAAGTGTTCTCACATTAAATCCTTTCACAATATCATAATGTACTCACATGCTCCTTTGAAAACTATTTAAAATTTTATACATGAATTACTAAATGGTGCAAATATAAAAATTTCCCAAGATACTTTGGGGGATTCAGTGACTTAAAAGCAATGTTCAATAATGAAGGAATTCATTCTCATTGAATCCTAATGCTGGCAGGATAAGTTGCAATTGACATTTTCAGTGGACTTCAGAAACAAACCTGTCTTTTATGCTGCTGTTTGAACACTGGGGAAATTGCCTGCATAGGTCACTGAGCCCATTTCCTTCTCCAGATCCCAGATACACAGACCTTTACAGTTCCCTTGTGCTTTACACAGTTAAATTGCTGGGAGCTAGCGCACCACAGCAACCATATTCAAATTCTATATATGTGGGAACTGTGAGGGGGTATGCTACCATGTACCGATGAGACAGAATTTATACTGTACATGACTGGACTGAGAAAGCCAAGTATGCACATTTTCCACATGAATTCTTGCTATGAAGAGAAATATATGAAATCGACACAGATATGTACATATGCAATTACATGTGTATACAATTGTAATATAGATATTTAGAGATATTTATTTGTATTTATTCTTGTAGGAGTGAAGAACAGAAATGTTATCTTAGATGTTTTATATCAAGATTGTGGGGGAAAAAAAAAAAAACAGCAGTGTTTCAAGTGCTGGTGGTTTTGTGCCAAAGCGGCTGCATTTCCTGGCATGGTTGTGGTGAACACATACGCCTAGAAGGCAAGGGTTATACCATGGTACACCATTCCAAAAGTCCAGAACCGACTTTAAATATATGGGATCAATATTGCAAGGAACCTATCTAGTCTATAAGGAAAATATTTGACCTCTGGTTGATAAGCTAAATTAGACTTCCAAAAACACAGTACCATCAACCTGTCTTTTGAGGCAAAATAAATTATCAAAATAAAAACATTTACCTAGATTTTTTTCTTAATTTTAATGTCTCCTGGTATTCGTACCTCAATTTTTTTCCACTTCTTGGCATGGTGAGATACCAAGAGCACAAAAATACTTCCCCCACAGCAAAACTCGATCTGGCACTCTCAAATCTGCTGCCTTACTGAGCTGCACATGCACAGAAAATTGCTTCAGACTGGTGTCAGAGGGAAGCCAAAATAAGAAACATGACTGTAATGGAAAAAGTTGGAAGTGAGATGCATTTTCAAAACAAAAAATAATTACATTTCTTTTGGAAATACTAGAAACTATAAAGAAACGACAAATTCAGTTAGATTAGGTTAATAAGAAAGTTTTGGGCATTCAACAGTTAGGAGGTAGGCAGAGGCATGATCAAAAACAAGTTCTTAGGTGTCACACCCATACATTTTAGGTGCCACAGGATGGGGCATATTGCCAGGTATTGTCGCATATAGGACCTGCTCCGCCATCTAGTGTGGGATGGGGAATGTCACTGTTGCAGAGCAGAAGGAAAACTTTTCCCCTCTGTAGGGAGGAGCCAAACTGCAGGAAGGGATCAAGGGGGCTCATTTAATCCTCATTTAATTTAACACCTGGGGGATTAGGATTGTAGTTTGTTAGCCCTTAAAGTTGCAGGTGGCTGCTCCATTGCTTATTTTTGTCATTTTTACATTTATTTTGAAGAGATGTGGAAGAAAATACCACAGAGGGGGATATTAGTAGTCAATAATTCAACAGATACTAGATTACTAGAGCACATTAACAGGCTATTCCAGGGAAAATCGGGATGTACACCATCCAAGAGAGCTACAACATTCTGCTGAAGTCATGTAGTCCTAAACGTAGACTAGTTAAGCTATACTGCCGAACACTAGATGCCGAACTCTAGTACAACACAAAAAAAAATGTTGGCTGGAAGTAGTACGCAATATTAAGTAGACTCCAATAAATAAATAATCAGATTTACAAAATAAATGAAATTATTTGAATTGCTTAATAAAATCATAGACATGTTGGACGTAATAATGTATATGTGACGTCTTCACATAATCAGTTTATCAATTATTCATTTGGTTTTTGGGGTTTTCTGCAGAATAACATAACAAGAAGACTACATATTCCATAATGCATCACTCGGTGTGTTCAACCTTTGCACCCACCATTTTCCCCGGAAAAAAAAACATGGACGCTGTTAAAACTTTTTGCGCGTCTTGGCGGGTAATGGATAAACAAGAAACCGGCTCTTTTTGGAAGCGACCAAGCGAGAGCTGTCACTGAACTGTTTAGAATGAAAGATAGAATGCCAGAAGGAAATGAAAGGTATGTCCCTCCATATTAGAATATAACAAACCAACTATGGCATAGCTAACATTATCTAGCTAGCTAGTATTGCTAACGGTTGTGAAGCGTAACTCGCATATTCTGGATAACGAACGGCATGACCAGTAATTGAGGTAGTTAACATTTAATATTGGGAGATTATGTAGCTGTATTGGCACTAGCGATAACGAGGTATCTCGCGCCGGATCTAGTGTTCGCTAATTTAAATGTTAACCAGCCGTCCAAATGCGAATGCGGTAACTTTACCTATTTTTCCTGTCAGTAGGTAGCCGGGAAATTATAGTTCATGATACTATAGGAAGCATCTATTTTCATTATTCATTTGTTACTGCACGTACTTGTTTGTTCGTCAAATGTCAATACGTTTTGGCAAAAATGGATGCCGTACATCACAGGTGGGACACCCTTTGGTGTACGTTATCAGTGCGCGCTTTCAGTGAGAGAACAGCGCTGTATAAATACAAGTTGTTATTATAATTTTTGTAGAAAATTGTGCGGAAATTAACTCTGAAGCAGTTTGTCAACCTGTCAGCCGAGGTTGTCAACCAGCTTAAATAGCAAGCAAGAGAAGAAAGATGGGTGGAGAAATACGGAAACTTTGCTGCTTCTAAGTTTGTTATGATGCTTTACTTCGGCCATTTTTAACTAAGTGTATATCATCAGTCAATCTCTGAACAGACATTTTCAACTGAAAAAGTTAATTGTAGACTGTGGTGATCATTTAAGGAGGGATGACAGTTTTCCTAACTGGTCAGAAAATACTGAATTTCAGACCCTAAGAGTCCCTTGGGCTGTTAGTGTTTGGCTTGATCACTGAGCATTTCTCTCCTACTATGAAAAGCTGAAGGTGTCATGCCCAAGTCCTCTCCCTCATCGGTATTTCCTGATTAATTAGGAAATGTCACATCCCTGATTAAGTTTCTTCAATGTCCAACAGTGAACGGGATCATCCCTGGAGACCTTGAAACTGATGCAAAGTGTACCACCCCAAGCACATGCCACAAGACCTCTGTGAAGACTGGAAGCCTCCAGAAGCTCTTAAATCCACTACCCAAGCAGGTCCTTCCCCTGAAAACCCCTGAACTGGAGCCGAAGGCCAAGAGCCTCACTTCAAGCCCGCCAAGCCGGAGCCAGGCCATCGGAGAGACCTGGGACAGCGCCTCTGTCCGCAGTCCGCATGCTGCAAAGCTCCGCTTTCCCACCCCTCACCCCTCAATTAAGATTGGCAAGGATGCCTGCCTGGTGCCATTCAGGGTAGGCCACAGCCGGTCCAGCCCGGGCGTGTCTCGTCTGGAGAAAGACTCTCAGAGGAGCGGGATCCTGCAGGTGAATGTTGTCTTCATGGCACAACAATGATGGCTAAAATTAATGATCAGATGCAACTAGCTATTCTTATAGGCCATGTATCACGTATGTAATGTATTTAGCATATAACGTTAGCATATAATGCTAACTTTCGGGCATATAATTCAGTAAAACGTCATTTTAAAAAAAACCTTATGATTTGGGTGATTAAAATTTACATGTCATGTAAAGTCTGATGTATTTATTTATTTTTTGTCTGTATTTATACAGACGAATGGCTGTAGCAAATCCAAGGAAAGGTCTTCTCATCCTGTGACTACCCCAGGTAAAATAAAAATGGAGAATTCACATTCATGGTAAAATACTGGATAATACTGTCATGGAAGAGTGATATGCTTCACCAAAGCCTGTATTACTGCTGTATTTTTATGTTATGTTTATGTTTTTATATTTTTCCCATTATATTATCATCTTGTAGAGAAGGGAGAATTGTTCTGTGCTTCAGAGCTCATCACTGCTTTTCACTGTGCTGTTTTTTTGCATTCTTTGCCCAATTTCACAATCCACACGTGTAGTAGTTATTGGCTTGGTGGGATATAGAAACTGTAGAATTATACAGACTGACTTTTGCTTTGTTTGCAGTCACTGTCGACAATCTCATTATTAGCGCTGGTGATCTCTAGACTTGGAAATGCTGTGGAATGGTTCTGTCTGCCTGTGTATATTTTCTCTTCAGGTTGAGTAGGTGATCTTCATAAGTTTATAAATTGCTTTATCTGGTGGTGTTCTTCCTGGTCTTGTCCAGCAGGAGGCAGCAGCATGGTGTCAGCACGCGCCTGTGCAAAGAGGAAGGGGGAGCATGTGGTAGATGGCGGTAGGGATTTGAAGAGGCCCCGTTTCCAGGATTTGAGACTGTCCCTCACGACCAAAGGCTGCGAGCCCGCTTTGGATCACAGCCAGAAGCCGAACAACAAGGCAAGGCTGCAGCCGCAGGAAGTGGCCGCGCCCGCACGCAGCCCACCAAGGTCATGGACCCCTGCCACTGCCACCTCGCCTACTGCTATAGGACGCACAGAGCAGCCCCATACCTCTACCTCCCCACGGGTTGGGGCAGCGTCTGGCACGGGCGATGACGCCCTTGCGGGCTCTCACTGCCGTGAGCTCCCGAACAGTCCAGCGAAAGGAAGCGCAGAGAACTCGGGCTTCCTGGACGGACCGGAGAGAGGGAGCGACGAGGACTGGGACCTGTCGGGCCCAGAGCTTGACCTGGGGCCGTCTGTGGATGGGAACAGCAGTACTGACAGTACAGACAGTGAAGGTGAGCCACTGCTGTCCCTGCAGGAGATCCTGGACCGCAGCACCCGCCCTCCTGCCACCCCAGAGAAGGGCGTCTTCGCCGAGCCTCGCACGCCCGTCCACAAGTTACCCGTAAGCAAGGCCGTCGCATGCTGGGCACTCACAGATGGTCCACCTCCTTGTTCCATTATTGATGCTGGTTTAAATTATGAAATTTATCTTGTTTCTCATTGGCTTTCCCCACACTTGTGTCAGTTTGGCTGTCTGGATTCCCCGGTCGTTCAAGATGAGATTGTGCGTAATTAGTGCGGTTTTTCAGACCCTTAGATCTGAAACATACAGCGCACACTATGTGCTTCATACTATCAAATCAGTGTGACCGCTCCAAGAAATTGTGAGCGCAGTACAATGATATGTCATGGTTGTTGTGAAACATGGCATTTTGGCCATCAGATCAGGTTTCACAAGGTCTTTTTTGAGCGAGGTTCATGCCAAGTTTAATCTCTGCTGCATAAGTTCACTATGTGAGGCTGTGCCTCGTGTTGGTCTGAACATTTTATTTTTTTCACTCATAAATGAGTCTCGGTGTCAGGTTATTTCTGAATGTAAACATAAAGTAAAAGGCTTGCTCCAATTGTTGAATTGTTGATTTTTGGGTTTATGTGAAGTATGATCATATTAGACAAAGAAATAGCCTCTAGGGTTAGGTGTGTCTGATTTTGGGTTGCGTGCGTCTCTGACAGCAGTGCCAAGCTTGCATTTTTTCTTGGCAGCTCCCAGTTAGCCTTCCATTTCGTTTTTTTTTTCGTCGCAGTGCGTTTGAATTGGTCCGAGGAATCCCCAATACAATATTTATTATGATTTGTTGTGCCAATACCTTTTCTTATGCGTGTGTATCAGTGCATCTCTAATTTGTCATTCCAAATCACCTCAATTCTGCCCAAAGACAAGTGTTCTAATGCTTTTTTAAATGCAAACTTTATTGAGCTTTGTAGTAATTACTGAAATTATTGTGATGCAGTGTTATTTCAGTTCTTGTTTTTTAATTTAACCCCTGATTTGAATGCACATTATGAATGTGTCAGTGTGAATGCTTTCAGGAATCTCATTTATCTCTTTCCGTTTCAGCCTCTAGCAGACAAAAGCAGGCCTGTGAATTACAGGAACACCCTAGAGCAGATGCTGAAGGAGAAGGAGGAGAACCAGAGGTGAGTGCGTGCACCCCAGAACACCATGCATTAACATGATTAGATTAGACGTGAATATCTGTTGTAACTTAATAAATTACTTCATTTTAATCTGATTTCGAGTTGAACATTTTGATAAGGTTGATCCAAACAGTTTCCTCTGCCTGCTGTATCAACAAATTTGGCGATTTAATTGATAATTGATATCTTTGATGATAATTACTTAGTTAGATTAAATATATATATTTTCCATGTTGTGTGTTTTACAAGTGGTTTTACTGTTGATACACTTGTGTTTGGTATTCAGTGTACACTGTATGAATGTTTGTAACCAGGGCACCATCACAAATGAGACCTTGGTCGCAATGGGTTCCCCTGGGTAAATAAAGGTTAATAAATAATAAATAACAGTGTGCCAGTCTCCAAACGAGGGTGTTAACGGTTAAAACGGCTGGGTTGGGGAAATTAAACATATGTAAATGAATCCTCACCTTGCTGACAGGTTTATATCACTTATATTGTTGATCGTATCTTTTGGCCCAGTTAAACTATTACAGTAGCTCTGTAGGTAATACCGCCTGCTTTTTCCCGTGTCATGCTCCAGGTCGAAAGATACCGAGCTGAAGCTGCTTATGTCCTGCGAAGAGAACCTGCTGAAACTGGAGGAGGACAGTCCTAGTGATGGCGCTGCAGAGGAGGGCATTTCACCTGAGCACAGGTGAGCCAAGCGCTCTGGGCAGCGTCTCTCCGACACACTTTAAAGCCACTGCGGGTCCTGGGGGTCTAACATCCTGTAGGTTTTCATTTCAACCCTGATTTGCCGCACCTGATTCTACTAGATCTCTAGCTGTTGAATGCGGTGTGCTTTGTTAGGGTTGGAGTGGAAAGCTAAAGGACAGTAGATCTCCAGGAACAGGATTGGGCTGGCCTGCTTTAAAGCAAAACAGAAAGTCAGGCCTGAACTGCAAAAAAACCAGCTTGGTATAAAAAAAGCTCTCGGTGGGAAGAAAAAGCAAACTCAAACAGTAGCAAGGTAAAACACTGATGTGAAGAAATCTCAGGAAGAACCCAGATAGACGGGGGAAGCCCACCCCCTGCTGGCTAACTAAGGGGACTGCTCAAAAGAGCATGTCTGAAAGGGGAGTGTTGCAGTGACCACCTTAAAGGTGAATGCTGCAGAAACTGTCTGCATTACAGGCGAATGCCCATCTAAATATCAATGAGATTTCCTCATTAGCTGTGTGAATTTTGAGTTATGAGTGTGAAAAGGCAGCGTGTTCCACATTACAGGGCGATCCTGAAGAGGTTTTCTCTGGTCTCCAACGGTATCCCAGACGTACACCCGGGAGAGGAAGTGTTCACTTTGTCCAACTTCGGCCGGTTCTTTACCCAGCAGAGCCTGGACCTGA
This sequence comes from Anguilla rostrata, assembly GCF_018555375.3. Classification (NCBI taxonomy): domain Eukaryota; kingdom Metazoa; phylum Chordata; class Actinopteri; order Anguilliformes; family Anguillidae; genus Anguilla; species Anguilla rostrata. The sequence goes on along the minus strand of NC_057950.1, from coordinate 21,185,128 downwards.
GGAGCTGTGCAGTGACTCCGCAGACCACAGCTCAGAAAATCCTCCTACAGTAAGACTGTGCTGCCCAATAAGTCTTTCCACACTGCCAGAAAGTGCTCCTACAGTAGGAGCACTTTCTGTTCTTCTGTATACATTTCATGTTCTGCTGTGTTTCTTCAGGGCCAGTCCAGATGAGCTGCTCTTCCTCATCAGCACAGGGATGCTACTGAAGGCATATCGCTCTTCCCCCTGCCAGCCCGCTGTGACTGGCTGGCTCTTCCAGGTAACCCCACCCCCTACCCCCTTCCCACCTGCTGGCTCCTCCTTCCCCACTCACGTGTGTTGAGTGATTTTTATAGAGTAAGAGTGAGCTTGTTCACCCGGAAGTTATTTTACAGATTATATAGTAAGTGTGTTAATGTCTGGTTATTGGGACTGGTGTTAATGACTGTTTAATCTAGCGTTGATTGAACACCTCTGTGTTGTGTCCTTGACAGATGATGTCAGTTCACTTGGACCGAAAGACTTCCACTCAGATTCTTCGGTCGATGAAGGACATCGCCTTAATTGCTGCCGACCAAATAAGTAGGCCATTGAGAGCATTCACTTTAACATGCGTTTCCCATGTTGCTGGCTGTAATTATTTTGTACCAGACCTTAAAAGTAGGGTCTGGTACTTTGCACGTAAATAAAGGGAACACTTGCCTGCTTGAAGCCAGGCTAAGATCAAACAGGTGTTTTATGGCTGGGAATGGGCCAGGCTTGAACAGTGTTTCCCATTTGAACAGCGGTGAACAAGAGCAGGAAGTTTGAGGTGTGGACGCCCAGCATTCAGGACGTAGTGCTCATCTTCCTCAACATGGGGGTCCCATTTGCCACCCTGTTCCCCCTGGAGGCGCTGCAGCCCCCCTTCTCTGAGGCAGACATTTTGTGAGTGCCGTGACCTGAATTCATGCCCTGTGCTACTCAGAGGCCATTTCTAGATGGTGTAAGCATTGCTGGTTATCAGGAGCCTGGAAATTTCACACCTTTCTGTGTTTGCTGTAAAATTACTTCTGTGTTCATCCCTGTGTTATTTGGTGTTTTATTATTTTGCTTTTTATTTTAATAATGGGTATTTATTATTCTACTTATTTTTTCCACTATTTGTACTTTAGGCTGCAAAACTGTATTATGGGTACTGTATTTTATATTACATTTTGCTTGTTAAAAAAATGCGATTGCTTTGGTAATATGTGAAGTTTTATAATCCTCCTTGAAAGAAACGTTTGCTGTTTGTTTGCATGTTAAGAACATGTTGATAATCATTCCTGCATTGTACTCCAGGCAAAGCTCGAACTGTTCGGAGGATGGGAGCAGCGAAAAGCAGGAACCACGCTCTTTTCCAGAGCACTGTTTTGAGAATGTCATCAAGGTGAGATGTCCTGAAACAGAAGGATAAAGTGATGGGGGTTCCACATGTGAGACTCATAAATCAACCAATAAATCAAAGTGGCATTATGGTAACTGTCAACATCAGAGTAACACCAAGTCTATTTTTTCCCGTTTTGATGCATAAATGTAGGATGTTGCTTTGAGTTACAGTCAGGGGCAAAGTGCACACAGCAGTAACGAAGCCAATTAATTTATAATGAGAATTTTAAATATTTCTACATTATGGACACAACCATGTATTTTTAATGGGCCAAAGTTTTAGGGTTAGAATCTTGATGGGAGTGGGAATGCTTCACTTCCTTCATGGTGTGTTTTTAGAGGACCTTCCAACGAACAAAAAGTTCTATGTTTATATGTCAAATGGCCTGAGAGTAGTATTTTTCAAAATGGAGGAACATTGTGCATCCTCAAGGAATTTTGTGGATGAGAACATGAATGTTGTGAGGTTGGTTTCCATCTTTAGGTCAAACATTGCAGGAGTTATGATTGTTTACATATTGGACACTCAAATGATGCATATAACCCCACCCAGTGGCCAATCAGTGTCAGAACTGGCCGGTGGCCAGCTGGCCCTACCCTCTATCCATATACGAAGTATCATAGGAATCACCCACGTGGCTAGACCAAGTCTTGAGAAAAGAGGGAAATTTAATAATATTCCAAAATGGCAACCGACTCAAGATGGTTGTCATCCATGTGGCTAATTATATTCCTAATGAGGTGATTGGTCGCTAGCAAGTTTCAAACTTATGCTTTCCGCTAATATTTCAGGCTTTGAGGCTTGATTGGATTGTCAAGATGTCTACAGAGTTCTATCATTTTTCGTCAAACTGTTTAGGATTTATATGCATTTTTGTAGTAAGACACGCCTACAGTGCATCAATGTTCCCTGGCTTAATTTCTGTGGTTCGCAAACAACAGCGTGGACACACCTATGTTTGGACACCTACATTTAGTATAAATTTGGGTATTTTAATTCAGTGTTTAGGTTGCGTTTGCATTTGCAAATGAGTTTCCTCATACTACATTGTAGAATAATGTAAAAAAAAAAGAACTGATATTGCACCACACAAAGCATGTGTGCAAGTATGCATGTCACTTTTTATAGATGTGTGTGTGTGTATATGCACACAGTTATATTGGGCTGAAAGTGCTGTGTTTGTGTTTGTCAGTACCTGGCCCTGTGCATGGCGCTGTGTCCCAGAGCCTACGGCGATGGGGAGCTGCTGCTGCTGCTGACGATGGTTTGCAGAGCGAGCCTGGAGACTCGGCTGCAGCTGCTGCCCATGGAGGACACGTGCTGGCTCCTGCACCACCTGCTGAACAACACCAGAGACTGGGACTCCCAGGCAAGCTCCGCTCTCTGCCCGTGCACACCACGTCTTCTTTACAGCCTCCGCCTACTTATTCAGAGGACCTGTGACCTCTGCCCTCTACTCAGGCCCACCTAAACCCCCTTTCAGCCTTCTCTATTCTTCAGTTTTTTAGAGAAACTCTACATAACAAAATTCACAAGTGAAAATGAAGGTGCAGCAGGTAGCATAATTCACACCCTCAGAAACCCACGAGTGGCCTGTAGCTCAGTCCAAGCAATCTCTCCCTTGCCATCACAGTGTATTTTGTGGCTGGAACTTGTCTGGCTTCAGTTTATTTCATCTTTAATGGCGCAAATGACTTCTCTGTATTGATTTCCAGTTACCTCAGATATGCGTAGCATTGACTGACCTGACGGAGAATCACCACAACCTTCGTCGGCTAGTGCAACTGCTGCCTGACCACAAACGCGGAAAGTGAGTGGCACACACACAAAAAGAAAGATTGGTACAATGGCCTTTTCTGGAGGATCTGCCTCTTGTCTTGTCTGGCTCCATAACACTGAATTTATGATTTTTCATATCTTTTAAGATAGGAAATTTTAGTATCTGAATGGGTTGTTTTACTTTGATCAATTTACAGGCAACTCAGGAAACATCTTAGTTTGTCGATCATCTCCAAGCTTTTAAACCGCAGATGCACATACAAGCCCGTTGCCACTGAATTTCAGGTAAGGCTCTAGATTGTATTGATTATTCAGATTTCTAATATTCTCAGACATAGCCTTAGTGTGTAGTATGTCAGTTTTTTTTGTTTATATATATATATATATATTTATTTATTTATTTATTTTTTTGGGCTTTTTCGGCTTTATTTGATAGAACAGTGTAGAGAGACAGGAAGAATTAGGAGGAGAGAGAGGGAGAGATGTGTGACAGGTTGGCGGTCGGATTCGAACCGCGAGCGTCGGTTGTGGATAGCGCTGTCCGGACTGCGCCACTAGAGGGCCGATGTGTCAGTTCTTAATGTGCGAACTTTTAAATCAAGATGCTCTCGAGCCACATTCCTGACTGCGTTGTAAATAGATTTAAAATCCATGGGGACACTGACTGACTATGAGTCCACAATACTTACCATGGGTGGGGTAGATTCACGTGGGCCGGAGTTTGTTGCGTTACCCCTACATTAGTCATAGTCTGTGTCAGTGACAAGTACAGTGTGCCTCTGCTGTGATGGGCACTGGCTCTCCTGTAGAACTGCGTGTTAGGGAGCGGGACAGTGCAGGTGAGGTGGTGTAGCACTGTGTGTTTGGGAGCGGGACAGTGCAGGTGAGGTGGTGTAGCACTGTGTGTTTGGGAGCGGGACAGTGCAGGTGAGGTGGTGTAGCACTGTGTGTTTGGGAGCGGGACAGTGCAGGTGAGGTGGTGTAGCACTGTGTGTTTGGGAGCGGGACAGTGCGGGTGAGGTGGTGTAGCACTGTGTGTTTGGGAGCGGGACAGTGCAGGTGAGGTGGTGTAGCACTGTGTGTTAGGGAGTGGGACAGTGCAGGTGAGGTGGTGTAGCACTGTGTGTTTGGGAGTGGGACAGTGCAGGTGAGGTGGTGTAGCACTGTGTGTTTGGGAGTGGGACAGTGCAGGTGAGGTGGTGTAGCACTGTGTGTTTGGGAGCGGGACAGTGCTGGTGAGGTGGTGTAGAACTGCGTGTTAGGGAGTGGGACAGTGCAGGTGAGGTGGTGTAGCACTGTGTGTTTGGGAGCGGGACAGTGCAGGTGAGGTGGTGTAGCACTGTGTGTTTGGGAGCGGGACAGGCACCCTGAGCTCTCTCTGTCTTTAGCTGTCGGCCCTGCAGCAGTACCTGCCCCGGATGAGGCCGTCCTCACTGCTGTCTGCCCTCTTTTCGGTGAAGACGACGGAGGATCAAGGGGAGGAAGACTGTTCTGTCTCTCTGGACCAGCAGGTTAGAGAGACGGATCACTTACAGATCACAGCAGTGTTAAACAAGGCAGGGTTCATGTGCAGATCACATGCAATAACTACCAGGGTTTACGCACAGATAACATGTAAGGACCACATGTTAAAAACAAAATGAAACATATACAGATTGCATGTTGAAACATCTTATTTATTGTTATGCTAAAACAGTGAATACCTTTGTTGAAGACTACTACATCATGCAACTTAGTTTTGGATATATGTTTTATATGTAGAAAAATCTATGAAAAAAATAGTTTAAAGCAAAAACGATTGAACGAAGAATGAACATAAAATGTGTTGGTGTGTGATGTGATGCTCTCCTCCCGGCCAACTGAATCCCTCCCCTGGATGACACTCGAGCCAGTTGTGCATCGTCCTGTGCACAACTCTAATTTTCTTATTTGAAATTATTTTCCCTAGGCTTACTACCTGTGCTACAGTCTGCTGGCTTTGACAAATGAAGCAACAAACTTTGACACTTTCCCCTCAGACCAAAAGGTACATTTTCATTTTGTGACGACCCCCCCTGTTTTGGTCGTTGGGCTGGCTGCTTGTCTTTGTCTTTGTTCTGCATTGCAGATGCCCAGTAGGTGTGGTCGGGTCGTTGTTGGCGGGGTCGTCACAATTTTATATCTTGCGTACCGTTACATTCGCAATACGCCGCCGAATTTGCACGGCTGTGTGTTAAATAAGCGTGCAGTTACACAAGTCTCCCGTCCTGTTTCAGGACCAGCTGGACCTGCTCTCTGCTGAACTGGAGAAGTACATCAAATGTGACATCAGGGAGGGAGAGAAGTGGCTGTACAGAAGCAAGGTGGGTGTAGTAACACTATACTGTAGAAATGTGTTGGTATAGAGGCAGGGAAGGTGAGGTTGTGTACGTACTGTGTGCTGTTTAACTGGTCCTGTAGGATTATAGCTGACATCCTTGTGTTCACCTGCTGGGAAATGACTGTGCTTATGATGTGCTTATGGCAGTATATATTTGTTAAACTGTTAAATATATTGCATTCCACTTTTGTTTCGGTTCACGTCCGCAAATTGCCTGAAATAAGCGTTTGCCCCTAGGCGCGGGTGGATTTCAGAAGGTCCCGTAGGGCTTATTTCCAAAGACCGTGGACCATGTTCCAGCTGGTCAACAAAGCAATTCATGTTTTACAATGTGTTGTTTATTCGGACATATTTATGAAAGCAAATGAAGTTATGTCAGCTTTGTCAGAAACAAAAAATATAATAATGAAATTATATATACAATAAGCATGGCAGCTAAGCAGTTGAATATCAAAATATTGAAAACATAATTTAATAATGTAAACTAATAAAAACATTTAGAAAGAATGGCTTATTATAGTTATCAAAATAAACAATAAAAATACTGTTGCATAACATAACTTTCTCATTTTCTCAACTTGCTTAATGACAACAATTACAGTTTTCCAGGAATGTGCAGTTTGGCTGAGCCTTCAGTCTTGAGGACACAAGACAGAAGTTGTTATTGATATTATTTTATTTGCCTTTCTTATGAAACCTTATGGATATTCTCTTCCTCGAAAGAGTCGCATCACCATCGTAGCTTGCTTTAACGCCCATGGAAATGGTTTCTGCAGGTGAAGGACTTTGTTGCCAGGATCTATACCAGATGGCAGATTCTCCTTCATAAATCCAGGCCTATGCAGGTATGGTGCTCCACTCTGTTCACTGATTTCTGTGCCTTCCACAATGCACCTGCCTTTGGACCTCCTCATGAAGTAATTGGAATGCTGTTTTGAGCAATGTCACTGTTTCATATAGCTTTGCACCTCCGATGAAGAGCATGAATTATGGTTAATGGACCTTTTTATTATTTTCCACTTTAAATTGGTGGCATTGTTTTGTTTAGGCAGGTTGCTGTGACTGTGTTGCTGTGGGAGTCGTTGGTTCCTTAGGGAATGCCGGCCAAAAAATCAATATCTAGTATTTTGGCAACCACCTTAAGAATCATTTATCGATCTCATTCTAACATGTCACATATTATCAAGAGAAAATGTACAGAAGCCCACCCCAAACAATGTGACCTGGGTAGAATGCCTCCCCTTTTTCCCATTGTAGGGAACTGATTCAGAAAATTTAGGTGAGGCTGCCGTTCAGATTAAACTGAAACAATACTCAAAACCTTCAGTTATGTCATAAAAATTGTGACTGTTATTTTGAAAATGGAGCAAACTGTAGATTTTTCACCATTACAGTAATCGCAAATTAAAGATACCTTCACTTAAATAGGGTTAAAATCCCAGTGACATCATCACTTGCTTCACTTCCCTTTTGCGCACACGGGCGAAAGAGGTGGCATTGACACATGTAATTATATACGACGGAACGTACCAATTGGATCAGTTTTGGGTGGAGGTCCCCTTTATTGAAGTGACCCTTTGTGGTGATTCGGCCGGTGTGCTTTCCCTCCAGGGTAAACTGCATCATTTCTGGCAGCCGTTGCCTGAGGACACCCTATCCAGCAGCCAGGAGAGCCAGCAGCCCCAGTCTGAGTCTGTCACGAACACGCCTGAGCCACAGACAGGGGGCATCTCTTAGCACAAGACTCCCTGGAGACAAGACCGGCATTAAAAAAAAAGAATACCCAAAAAAGCTTTATTTTTATTTACTTTGACAGAGAGACTGCATAAATATCAGGTGCAACATTGGTAACTGGACTTGATGCACTGAGAAATCTTGTCAAATGAAAACTTGCTAAGTACAACACAAAATTCTGTTCATTTAAAATGCCTTGTGTTGCTGCATCATCCTGCATGGAGGACATTCCCCTGAGACCCATGGCTGTGTAACAGCAGTCCTGCTGCTGACCCATGCCAAGTGCTTCTGCATTATACGCTGTCAGCAGCCTGCACATTAGGGGAGGCTTGGCATCCAGTCTTGCACTGAAAAAAAAAAAACATACCTTAACGATGCATTACATTTCACATGTTCCCAGTTCCCGTGTATAGCACTCGTTTGCAAGTATCCGTGTCATTGCACGACCTGGACTTGAGCTGGATGCCTCCCTCCCCAGAGATAAGGAGTAGCCAAGTCCATCACACGGGAGGTTAAATGGCTGACCTGTGCTGTTAAACTCCTGTGCTGTCATCTCTGCCCTACTCTGATATATTCTGTTCTACTCTGTTCTGTGTTGTTAAAGCACATTTTAAGTGATGCTACTGTGTTTCTCCCCGTTTGATATTTGTCTCTTTGTTCTTACTGTAAAGTGTGTATAGGTTGCTTTGATTGTGGGGCCATAGGTGAAGTCTGAGAACTCTGAGGTTAATGGTTGATTACCAATCATTAATGCTTTTGAAATTCATATCTTTACAAGCCTGGTTTACTACATATAAATTTGATTAAAAAACATTGATCAGAGACTATTAGCAAGACTGTAAAAGGCACAATGTATAAAAACGACTGCATGCAGGAATAGTACCTTAAATTTAAGATGGTGAATACTTGCATTTACTATCTCAAAACGCTCAGTGTCCATGGTTAAGTTTCTGATCCATGCAGTCAGTACTGCAGGCACAGGGAACCACTTTTATGCAGTCTGATGTTCAGCTTTTTTTAAAACATTGCTCATAATACTGGCTTATTAATTTTCCGAACATGAAAACATTCAGTGGTAGTGTTCGAGTCCTTTGGGTTTAACTCTGTGTTTTCTCCTCTGCTCTGTTAACCTTGTAAGAAATTCTGCTGGTGGAGGGAATGATGGACAAGCTGGTGACCTATAACCTCATAACACTCTCAAAATATCTATAACCTATAGCATTCTCAAGCATATGTATAACCCCATAGCATTTGTAAGAATGGACATGCACTATTAAAGTCACATAACACTTTAGGTGTTGGTGACTTGTATAGAATTGTACATAGTTTGATACAAACCTCCCCCTTCCCTCTTTGATTTAAATTGCTTTTGAAATGTGTTTTATATTTACCTGTTGAACATGTCCTGCCATATTTAGGTATTTTATCATAATTTCTATTTTGAGATGTTTTGAAAATTATATTTATAATTGTACAGAGAATTAGCAATTCTTCAAAAGACCTCTTGTCTTTTACCTGGAAGGATATTGGTCAAATTTTGTCACTTACAAATTTTTGTATTTTTATTGCAGTAACAGAAAGGAAACAAATAAATTTATCTGGTGCAAAACAAAATCCTTCTTCATGTGATTCTTCATTCATGTTCCCCCCACAGTTAAACTAATCATTTAATCCTGGATGGATTGTAAGTGTCTTCAGGCTGTACAGGCATTTCTAATAGCCCAGCTGTTTCATGTTGTATTGTTTTGGAGCAGATAATAGAACTGTATGGGCTTGACATGGTAAAGATCATTTGTAACTTTTACAACACAGCTTTTCAGTCTTCCACATGAGTCAGTCCATCTGAAAAAGATGGAAGAAAAGAAGAAATCATGGCAACATCCTGTCGCTTGGAGGAGGAGTTTATGATTGATTGTGTCATCATTCTTGTGAACCTACTCAGTGTTAAAATAACATGTTGGAACACATAGCCTACATGCTGTTGAACATATGGGTGTGCAATTCAGCTAGCCGTAGATGGCCAAATAAATGAATCAGGTAATAAATAATGCAGTGTTACAACTGAGTAGCTCAGAAAACTCTGATTTCCCCCGTCTTCTGTACCTTTTTGACAGATTGCAAGTAATGCAGTGCTGCTCGTGCGGCTGCTCGGTGCTACTGGGGCTTTTGGTGTCCTGGCTGATGTGTTTTTCAGTAGACCTGACACAGCGCAAGGTTCAGCATTTGTGGAGTTAACTGAGTCGGGAGGCGCCCGATTGCCTGTCCGCCTGCTCGCCCTGCTTCCCCGCGCTCTGCATTTCCAGGGAGCACAGACGGAATAATGCGAAGCCTTGTGTGCCCCGCTCTATCACTGCTCTGCCGTTTCCATGGCGACAGTGCCCTCTCTGGGTACATGGGCTGGAGAAGTTGCTCTGGCTCTGCGTCATATTTATTCCACTCTCCTGCCTCCTACACTCCGACACATTCGCTTCCTCTCCTTTGTTCTGCCGTCGCTGAATTTCTCAGTACAAACACACACTCATCACACGTCTGTGCACCAGACACAACGCAGACTGTATCGCACGGAGAAAGGTAACTATGATTGATACATTGCAAGTAGAGGGGAGGCAAAAATGATGGTTCTTTTACATAATGCTTTCGAACCTGTGAATGGTAGAATTGTGTGATGTTAATGTCACCGTGGTTTGTGTGTGTGTGTGTGTAAGAGAGATTAAGAAATTGTGTTGTTGGTACCCATGCAGAGCATTTGCTTTCTCCATATAACCCTGCTGCTCAATCTGTGGAACTGTCTGTTTATATATGCATGTGTGTCCATGAACCTTGTACATATGCCAGACACTTGTGTGTTTGCATATGTGCTCTGATCCAATGCTTTGAAACTACTGCATGTAAATCCCAAACACAGAAAGAAAGACAGCGATCTTTGTTTTTAGTGAGGCTACAAGTAAGTATGTACATATGAGAGAGAAAATGATGCAGTCAATGGGAAGTGCATTTTTCTGGCTCACAGCTTCAGGGCCATTAGATGAGAGAGGCTTTTCAGTGGCTGCACAATCTCTCTCTGCCAAATGACTCTTTCATATCCCTGTCCTATCCTTAAGAGGAAGCAGAACTGAGGCAGACATGTCCAGTAACAAATGATTGCTCATGGTAACGATTCATTGGCATGTGGTTTGTGGGTAAAAATAAAGAGGCAGGTGCAAGTTTGGCCTCATAGGAGGCTGTTGAAATGTGTCTAACAGCATGTAAGACATGATAATCTTTGTTTGCCCTCTATGTCCATAGGCAATTCTCTGGTAGTATTTTGTGAAATAAAAAGCAGTCTGTGTTATTTTTTTAATCTATAGTTTTGTCAATGCATTTTTCTTTAAGTAAAGGAATGGCCAGGCTAATAAAGGCTAGTTCTTTTTGTATTTGCAATGGGTTAGATTAGGACCTGTAATTGCAGTCGCCCCTTCTCAAGAGCTCAGGATTGAGAACAGACCAGAGGGCTGACAGAATGCTTATGGGGATCAGCCAAGTGTGAGATTCATTTATGTAGAGGGCGAGCATTCCTCGAATGGATTTTTAAGTGTGGGAGGCAAGGTGAACCCTAGCTGGGATGAGGAATCAAGAGGATGACATGGAAGACAGCTGCTGTGAAGGGGGGTGGTGATGGGGTGGGCAAAGGGTATGTTTGAGAAAGAGAGAATGTGAGAGAGAGATTAAAGGCAAGAGTGGTGGCGGTGGCATGAGGCAGAGGTCTGCAAGCCGTTTCAAGCCGTGTGGGAAGCCCAGAGAGCGCTACTTGGAGGGGCCGGGCAGCCCCTGCTCTCTGGGGCTCAGCTGACTGTGACACTCTGGAGTGGTAATGAGGCTCAGGAAAGGCCCCAAACCTTCCCCAGCTCCTGCCACGAACACCTCGGGTCCTGCAGCACAGCCAGAGCAAAAACAGTCAGCGTATCCTTAAAGGAGCCTTCTTCATATGGCTGATAGTCTCTGAAATCTGTCTCTCAGGTAACTTTGACGGGCTCATGTCTTTCTCGCATTTTCTCCTCCTACCAGTATTGCAATTTGAATATTAATGTCTCAGAGGTCAACTAGAATAACATAACAGGTTTTCTGCTTTTCTGAGAGCTCATTTAATCATTTAAATTAATTCCCTTCCTCTCCTTAGTTCCGGTTCCTTCTGAGAGGAAGCCCATGCTGACAGAACGTGGGGGAGAAGCAGCCATTCTGTGCGGAGTAGGGCCAAACATGTGAGAAGATGTCTGTTGGAGGCTGTGCTTGCCCTGGTGAGTTCAGTGTGCTGTCGGTCAGGCACATCATGGGGTGCTCAGGCCCTTGTGCAAATCAGAACAGTGATGCCTAGAGCTGTTGAAATGATTTTAAAAAAATCTCTGACAGAAAATCCAGTACTTTCTTGGTCAGGTTTTATATTGCGCGTTTTTACGAGATGCAGTGGTTTTTTCCCTAAAAATACAAGGAACTCAACACAGTCCGGAATCATGAATGTTGCTGTGTGTAGCTTTAGTTTTGTTTGGGGAGATAGCAGGGGGAGAGGTGTTTAGCAGTTAAGGCTTCTGAGGGGAAAGTTTGCTTGTTTGTGCTTTTGGAGCCAACATACACATTTCACATTTTTATATAGGCTACAATTAATTTATAGAGCTGTACATTTTTACTGAAGCAATTCAGGTTAAGCACCTTTCTCAGGGGTACAATGGCTGCACCCCCAACAAGGAATCAAACCCAAAACCTTTCATCTTAACCAATCTACCTGGGGAGGTACGGGCAGAATACAGTCTTTCTGTGTGTTCCCAGATTCAATCCAAGCACAAGAACATTTGATAGGATTGGTGCAAATTACATTTGACTACAGATCTGAGGGGTCTGCCAATTTTACATTTTTTTTTGACCCAGCACCCACTGGGACTCAATTTTTTGAGTGGCTAATTCAATCTGTGGAGGTTTCTAAGAGCTTAATGGTGATATTAGATATCATAATTAGGGATTTGCCCATACACTCAGTCAGCCCCCGAGGGAGGTATGATTTCAGAAGGGGCCGTGTTGGAGGGAGGCATGGGCACCTGCTGCAGGTGAAGGGCTGTGTTGGAGGGCTGCATGGCAACTCACTACAGGGATGGAGCTGTGTTACGGAGTGCTGTGTAGGGATCTGTTTGTTATGTTTTCACAAATTTTTAAGCTGACCAGATGGTCATCTTCTATGTTCCTTCCATCTTCCCTCTCCAGAAGCTTATGGTGAGTTGTACAAATCAGCAGTATTTCTGGACATTTGTTTCAGTTGTATTGTACATCGGCCCCTGGGGTATAGATATAGACAACAGATTGAAGGCAGGATTTCTATTCTAAAAGGGTATTCAAATTTCATCATCTCGCAAAATTTCTGGACCAATCAATGATTGTTTCACAAGCTGCTACACATAATTAAATTTATGATCACAAGACATTTACCGATGAGCTCTTCGGTTGTCAAATCGTCTTGGTTTTCTACATTCAATGGGCAGCAAGCTCTTTCAGCACTCATCGTGCGCACTTACAGGTGCTTCTCTGACACTGCCTCGCCCCTCCCACCCTTCACATTCTGTGGAGAGAAGAGACCTCGAATGGGTTGTCGTTTCTAAAGAGTAGTAGGGGGAATGAAAACCGAGAAAGGAGGTCCTGCAGCTTCTGTTCATGTCCATCCAGGAACAAAGAGCTGTTTGGGCGCTATACCTCCTGGGTTTTACTCGTAGACCAGGCCGTATAACACAACCAGCGTAATAGTACTGCTAACGGGTTCATCATCGTAATTTTCTCCGTATAGGTTAACGCGACGTTAGCTCTGTATTTTTAAGAAGAACATCAATTGTTGATACCACCACCACCACCACCTCAGTGCACTGAATCAACGGGGAATTGGATAGCGACCATTGAAATTTTGCCAAAAAAAGCTACAGTCTCTTGTTTGAGCTCGTGCAGGTAACGTTATTGTTCATTCTGGTACCTTTAATTTAGGTTTTTTTATTTCCGGTTTTGTGTTGTACAGAATTGCGTATTCATTTAAAACAGTTTTGCTTGGAAATTATGTTGGCCTATAAGCAAAATTCTGGGAACTGCTGTTGCAAATAGCTTGCTAGCATTAGAGTTGAGCGGTGTTGTGAGGGCCTAATCCGGGAAAACTCGCGTGATGGCTAATTGGTTACAATAATAGGCTAGTAACGTTAGAACGGATTGCTAACTGTCTATTAATCAGAAGATGGCAGATCGTGTTTTGATATTATTTATTCACCGTTTGTGAGATATTTGCTAATGTACTTTTCATTCATTTTGTAATTGGAACGGAAAACCAGATTAGCTAGCCAACAGATATGGTTTGTTTTGTATATGTAGCTAGGCCAGTTAGCTAGCATTGCATCTATCAACCACCAGCAGTCTAGCTAGTTAGTGATAACGTTAAGTAAATTACGAGGGATGCGATTTTTTGAGTCGGCCCATCTGTGTTGTCAATTGAATCTGTTGTCGGGATAATTTTAGTGTAAAAACATTTTTTTTAACTGAAGTTTTCGTTGAAAGGGTGCGCTTTAACAACATAGCAAGCTAGACTGGTAACGTTAGCCAATTTAGTGTTTGGATGGAAATATTAACCAGTTTGTCCAATTGTCTAACCAGATTTCCCAATAGTTAGGCATTAATCTAATGTGGGAGGATATTGTAATTTATCTAGCGATGTACCTAATCGAGAAATTGAAGTTAGCAGCCTTACTCTAGTAACGTTACAGATGTTTTGCAGGTGTTCAGTTGCTCGACTTTGGGATACTTCAGGTTGCATTTTCAGATGGCTAGCTACCTTAGTCAGTTGCTAACGCATAGCGTGCTATTTTTAACTGTACTGTACAAGCTAAGTAGAAGAGGGTGCCTTAACATGACTGGGATAGCTAGCTCCCTTGCCTGCATGTGGTTGTCTTTGTAAAATGATTTGTCGCTAGTAAACTGGCAATCCAATTTATGGAGCTAGCAGAAAAGATTAGGAGCAGAACCTCCACGGTAGTTTTTTCTGGAATAATACCGGTACCACGTACAGGCAGAGGGAAGCAAAGTTTGATTTGGATGTTTAACACACGGCTACAGACCTGCTGTAGGAAAGAGAGCTACGGGTTTATGGGGCACTGGGGCACCTTTTGGGACAGGGATCACCTGTACAACCGTGATGGGCTGCACCTGAAACCAAAGCGGTACTGCGTATGCTTGTGGTAGCCCAGGATTATTTAAATTTGGGACTTGGGGGGCAGACAGGTCAGAGACTGAAAAGAATATAGAGTCGCACGGCGCAGGCTGCCCGAATGGAAGCTGTCAGAGCTACCAATAATATCGTGAACACCAATGAAATCTTTTCACACAAAATTTTAGCAATCGACTGCGGGAGGTGATGCAATGGGACAGGATGTGTAGAAGTAATCATGTATTTGTTTATATGCTAGAAGTTTAAAAAATAAATAAATATATTTGGATGAATAGTGGGGGCTATGACATAGTTGGGATTACCAGTACATGGCATGGGGAGGAGGGTGGGGATGAATATAATATAGAATATGCAGATTCATTAGGAAGGATAGATCTGGCAATGGGGGTGGGGGTGTAGCTCTCTATGTAAAAGAAAATTTTGATGTGCAGGAAATTCCAGAAGTTGTCCAGCTCATGCCTAGTGTGGGTATTTGGATTAAGCTCATTGGGAAACATGAAAAGGACCTTATGGTTGGCATATATTACTGGCCGCCAGCTTGAGATTCATAGCTTGGTTTGGAACCACTTCTGATATTACACATTCCATTTCTTTCCATCTAGATGTCTGGGTTACACCAACACACAAATGGCTTTATCTGGTGTTATATGTTATATCTTAAAACATTATAAATGAGACCAATTAATTAATGATTCTTAATGCGAGGACCAATATATAAACTAATGGTTTTTAGAGTTCTTTAACCCTGTATATTTTCCACTGCTTTCCTTCTGCAGGCTGTTCTTCTAAGTCATTCAAGCTGTACTCTCCAAAGGAGCCCCCAAACGGTAGCGCCTTCCCCCCGGGCACCATGCTGGACCGAGATGTGGGGTGAGTACGCTGAATGTTAAAATCTTGGAAGACCTGTTGCTTTGGTGATGCTCTGCCAGGCCTATACTGCAGCCATCATCAGCTCTTGCTTGTCTCGGTGGCTAGTTGCCTTAAGTTTTCTCTTCAGCATGTGAAACGCATGTTCAGTTGGATTCAGATTAGGTGAACAACTTGGCCAGTCAAGAGTTTTCCTGGTTTTTTCTTTGAAAAACTCATTTTTTTGCTTTAGCAGTATGTTTGGGATCATCTTCTTGCTGAAGGCTGCAGTGCTGTCCAGTGAATCTGGACCCATTTACTTGAACTTGAGCAGATAAGATGCTTCTGTGCACATCCAGAATTCATTCTGCTGCTACTGTCAGCAGTTGCAAGCTAGACGGTTGCAGTCGGGTCTTGAATAGAATGAACTGTGTCCAGTTCCCAGCTGTGACTAGCTGCCAGTTGTTCTTAATTAGACCCTTTCAGTGTTTATTGAAGTGTGATGTACCCTTTTAAGGCATAATTGTGTCATAATGTTTGCCATAAAGAAAATGGCCTTGTACTTAACTTGCATTCTGTTAAAATAAGTAAAAATATGTTTTCAGCAAACTTATACCATCCAACATGCACAGAGGCTTCCCAGGGCTGAGTTTTAAGACCACTTGTGTACAGTATGGGCGGGAAATTCATTCTGGGTCTGCATGCATATTCTGACTTGACCCTCATTGACTGGGTGTGATTCCATTTGAGATCTGACTCTCAAATATCTCTTTGCAGACCAACACCAATGTATCCCCCTACGTACATGGAGCCAGGATTAGGGTGAGCGTACTTTCCATGAGTTTCATGAGGTTATTTTTTTATTTTATTTTATTTTATTTTATTTTATTTTATTTTTTTTGCAGGTTATTACCATTTCTGTCATGCAGTTGTCAATTTCAGGAGTCCGACAGTCAATAATTGTATTGAATTTAACTGATTTGTAAAGTTCATACCACTTACTGAAAATAATGAAATTAAAAAAAATACATTACATTGTAAATGTATGCACTGACAACTCCTTTTCATCAGTCAAGTCAGGGATAGGAATAGTTAGTGACAAGGATAGTTCACTTTCTGGGCATGTTCGATTTTTCGGTTTTCGTATGTGTAGTGTCACACTAAGAGTCCAGCAGGATTCTTTGAAGATTTTTTTTAAATCTTAGCCCTCGTCTTCCTGTCGGAAACCCACAATAAGGTACTTTTTTCTTGACGTTGCCATGTTTACTCATAGACATGCATATTTAACTAGACAGGAAAGCGCACCTTCAGCTAACCTAAGCTGGGGAAGCCCAGGAAGCAAGCCTGTACTGTATATGTTGAGGGCAAAACATTGAAGCTCCCATTAAATAGAATGGGGAATATCAGTCACTTGAAGGCAAAATGAAACTTCCCGGTGGTATTTTGAGACCCAATTGATGATCGTTGCATTTCGTATGAAAAGCAGATTTGTGTGAATGTGTAATATGTAAAAAAATACGACAATTAGAATAAATATTTTCCCAAAACAACCATTATTTCATGAACTGCAACACATAATGAAATTTATGATCACAAAAAACTGACCAATGAGGTTTCTGTTGGTTGTTAAATCGCTTTGGATTTTTACATTTAATTCACTGGGCAGCAAGCTCTTTTGCCCTCAACATGCACAGTAGAGGCTATTTTCCATTACTTCCTAGGCTTCACTGTCTGGCCCCTCCTTCCCTCTCCAGTTCCTGTGTATGCGCTATGTGTCGGCTAGAGCCTCGTCACTACCGGTGTGTCAGTCAAACACAGTGCACCTATTGGCTGTTGGCAGTGTAGTATTATAAATTGCGTTGTGGACCATCACAAACCTTTTGAGCCAAGACTAAAGACTTACGATAATATTAAACATGTTTGATTTTGTCGGAACGGTGAAGATGAAAAAAATAAACTGCCCCTGTTGGAGCAGTCGTAGTAAAATCTAACACAAATCATCTGTCGTGACAGGCAAGATGTTACACCCACTTCTACGACTGTGAAATCACTTAGTATCATCAAGGCCAGCATTAGTCTGCCACTGGGTGCCGATTCAGTTTAATCCCAATCAGTCACTAGATGGTGCTAGAATTAAAGATCCAAATTTGACTCCTTTAAAAGGCAGTAATTCCCACACTGTAATTCCAATTTTCATGAAACTCTGCATATAATCTCCTGAATGAGTTAAAAAAATTTACAAATTACACAACTGAAGTCTGTCTGAATGGATTTTCTGCCATTTAGAATTGTTTGGGGAAAATAAAATCCCCCTGTGGCTTTTATGTGTGGACCAAATTTGCTGTATAGCTGGAAGATGCACATTTGATAGATAAACCGGCCCAACTGGATAAGCAGCATGGCCACCATTCACCAATAAACTTTAAATAAAAGGTGTTGCCTATGACAATATTGACCATAACTGTAACAGTTTGCGCTGTCATCATGAAACCTAATGTATCATGTTAAGGGTAGACTCCCAGCACTCCAACCAAACGAATTTTGAAATTGACCAATAGGGGTTGCTACAAATGAAAACAGTATTTACTCAGAAACCAAATGACACAAATGGGTACACATGATCATGGGACAGTATTAGTCAAAATATCACGTTTGGAAGTCGGTCAAGTTGGGCGTGGAGTATGAAATAATGGCTTGTATGTCCAATGGGGTGTGGTGGATGAACACAAAACTCAAATGGTTATCTGATGCTCCATTCGGAATTTATGTCAAATGTCTTAAGTCAGCTGGCAACTGCCCTAGTAACGGTGTCTGCTAACATAGAGCAATCGCACTGCGTTTTCTTAAGTAAATACATCTGTCTGTAGTGGGGTTTCCGCCCAACAATTCATGAAAATTTTGAATCTGCGCATAAGTAACCATGAGTGGAAACACAGGAAATTCAATGAATGTGAAATACTGCAAAAAAAAGAAAAGAAAAGTTTTTACACTTGACTGAGGTGGAAAATTTGACGTATTGATAAGAAGATGCGATAATGGGTGATGGAAACAGATTTTTAGAGTGAGTGATATGTGACTGGGGCTACTGTCACATGCCAGAAAGCCCACAAATTCCCTCTTTGATGTCTCTGGGCTGCATGTATACAGCCATGTATAACCGAGATGGCTGTTATGGTCTCTCTTCCAGGAGCGAGTATGTGTTGCAGACTCCCCATCATTGGTTGGCACACTTAATTATGTAATCTTGTTGCACCTTCTTCAGAATATTTGAATAACAGTAGTTGATGGAAACACACACTGATTTTGCATTTGCGCTTCAGCAGACCTTTTGGAAATTTGCTTAAAATTTGGGAAACATTTGGATGGAAACAGTATTATTATTATTACAGTTTCAGAAACTAGCACCCCACGCTGACCACCCGCCGAACACGGGTATGTTATGTCAGGATGTTGTTGGGATAAACGGAACCAATTTAGTAGACGCGTTGTCTGTTTAGAAATCAAGCTGCTGAAAAAATCCCGGTAACATACATGGAAGTATGTTATGGAAGTATGTTGGGGAAGTATGTATGTTGGTGGAGGAAAAGGGCGATAGGAAGGAAGCTTGATATATTCTTGCGTTTAGAGTTTAACTGAACTGGATGTTAGGTCAATTGCTTATTTGCTCCTTTCTCAATCTTGTTTGTGAATTAATTCGGGGAAGAATACAAGAGAAGGTATCTGTCATATAGAAGTAGTCAAAGCCTGGCTACTTGCATATTTAAAAATAGATTATAGGACTTAAGAGAAAATTATTTTTCCAAGCTAAGTGGAGCAAACACAGTTTAAACAGGAAGGTGCATCACAATGAGTCATTTAGCAGACTCTCTTACTCAGTGATGTTCAGAAGTGGAGAACATCAATGTCTTGTCTCCAGGAAGACACAGAAGGCCCATTGGCAATCAGTAAGTGTAATGTTAACGTAACCAACAACAATTTGTATTGTGACAAAAGAAAGTACCACTAGACGGATAACAAAACGTGACATCCAACACTGTGTGCAAAAAGGGAGAGCTCACTGCAGCAGGTCAGAAATCTCTACGAAAGACCAGTGATTTTTAGTACATTTTAAAATATTTTTCAAATCTGGATCCACTGCGTGGTTTACTTGGGTCAGTATTTCCAGTTTGGAATCTGTTTGAGAAATTAGAACCTGACCTCAATGGTTTGGTTGAAAATAAATTTTCATGTGAATTATTTTCAGAAGTGCTGTAAGCCCCTGGTCTGCGGTTTCCATAGCGAAAGACCATGTCAATCTCTGCTCTGCTCCCGCGTCTCTGAGCTGAGCCTGTGCTCTCTGTTCGCAGGAGACCCACACCGTACGGCAACCAATCAGACTACAGGATGTTTGAGCTGAACAAGCGGCTGCAGAACTGGACGGAGGTGAGAGCTCGCACACCTGGAGACGTCTGCTGGGATGATTTCAGTGGAGATGACCATACACCTCTGCATCTAAAGCCCATCAGAAGTCACAAGAGTGTCTTTTTTTCCCTCTTTGCAGGACTGTGACAATTTGTGGTGGGATGCCTTCACTACCGAGTTCTTTGAGGACGACGCCATGTTGACCGTCACTTTTTGTCTGGAGGATGGGCCCAAGCGATACAGTAAGACGTAGCGTGTAACACAAGTATGATGCGGACAGAGTGGGGTCCTTCATCAACCTGTTTATTTACATTACATATGATTATGTAGCAACATTTAGCATCAGCTCTTATCCAGAGACTTACCGTATAGGAGAAAATTAATTGCCATCTCCAGAATGATGTGAATAGTAATATCAGCCCTGGCTAACAACATTTCCAGACCAGCAAGTTCAGATGCAACATCACTTAAGAACTAGAGCAGGTTAACTATGTTAACCAATATCCAAACTACCATGTAAGTTAAGGTGAAACCATTTAGTTGCTGACCTACAGTACTGCTTTGCATGATCTCCTGAATCATCAAATTTGATTTAGTTAGACGGGTAATATCATGCATGTTTAAATTATAGATTAGAGACTTCTACTATATAATTTTAGAATTTACATTTTCACCAACTAGTTGTAGGGAAGTAAAATAGTTTAATGGGTATAAGATAGAAATTAAATGCCTCTGCTCTGATCTTTATGTAACAGTCTTGTTTGATGAATGAGTGCCCTCTGTCTCCACAGCCATTGGCCGGACGTTGATCCCGCGGTACTTTCGTAGCATTTTTGAAGGGGGCGCCACTGAGCTGTACTACATCCTGAAGCACCCCAAGGAGACCTTCCACAGTAACTTTGTGTCTCTGGACTGTGATCAGTGCACCATGGTCACTCAAAACGGCAAGCCCATGTTCACACAGGTGAAGGTCTCTATTTGACAGTGATTTGCGCGTTTCTGTTTGTTCTCAATTTATCAGGAAATACTGCCTTTTTACAATTTTTTTTATTGTACTTACACTTGTTTATTTTTGCATTTGGTCAATAATAAATACCTGCTGAAGCAAACCAAAAAAAAAATTATTTTTACAGTAAAGGCCAAAAGTATTAGGCCACCTGTGCTTTTTATTTTTTATTTTTTTAAACCTTAGGGGAGAGTTCAGTTAATATGCACATTTATTGAATAACAAACCAAAGTATGAGCTTTTTTCTTTCCAATTTGATCTGTTGGTCTAAAAGGATGTGCATCTGTCTTTTCAAAAAAAGTTTTTTTTATTTTTTTCAAACAAACTACAGGTGTCCTAATACTATTGGCCTGTACTGTTGGTTAAGTTTGAATGTAATTTCCTTTATTCCTCCTGCTTCATTTGTCCTCCTGCTGTTCCTCATCCACCATCTCTGGGTTTGGGTGTTTTGCCCTATGCGGGGGTAGCGTTGACCTCTGACCCTGCTTTGTCACCCCCTCTCTCCCCAGGTGTGCGTGGAGGGCCGGCTGTACCTGGAGCTCATGTTTGATGACATGATGAGAATCAAAACCTGGCACTTCAGCATCCGGCAGCATCGCGAGCTGATCCCGCGCAGTATCCTGGCCATGCATGTAATTCCCCTTCCTCTTTAAATCCTCTCATTCAACCCGCATTTTCCACAAAGAGTTCTAATGTCCTCTTTCATGTTCCATGTTTCAGTTGGACATTGGTGAAAAGTGAGAAATAATAGAGCTTAGCAAAGTCAATGAGTGAATTATTCAGCTATTTAAATGTATGACGTTGTTTAAATCGGCATTATTGATTTACTGTTAACAACGGTAAGTAATGGGGAAAATGGTGTTGGTTAAACGTCTGTTACAAGCACTGCTTTGCATGTACGCAGAATGCTAATGAAAACACGTCGAACCTGATTGCTCATTTATGTCGATGTACTCTGTATTGTCTTGTTAACATGGTCGGTTGAGCTTATGCTGCATTTTATGTTCGTGGCAATAGCCTATAAATATGGGTATCTTTTTTTATAACCATTTTTGCCAAATAAGTGAAAATGAGATATGGTACTGGCAATGGTACTTTCTTCCTCTGCTTATTCAACAACACGAACCACACCGAAACTAGCTGACACCTGTGTGTACTGTATATATTGGATCAGATGCTTGTCTGAACAGTTCAGTGACTGAACACGGAAATGTTGGTGTGGGGCGTTCCCACAGTTTGATTTGGGCAAGAAATGAGGTGGGAAGAAAAGGGGATCCATAATCTGATGGAATTAAATTTAAATTTACAGATTGATTTGACAAAATTCTGGAATATTCTTTGTCCTTTCATTAAATTAAATGGCAGAAGTAATGTTTTATTGATATACTGTTATGCTAAATATTGGTGGAGTAGAAACCACTGCTGTAATATGGGATTTGAGCTTCTGAAAGCTTATCTCAAAACGACACCTACAGATAGAAACCTATAATTCTGCAGATAAAAACGGATATTCTAAGATCTCAAAATATTTGTTATTGTCTGTATTTGGGTTTTTCCTTTTCTCGTAGAATGAGCTGAACAGTGCCTACCCACACTTCTCCGCAGGCTCAAGACCCCCCGATGCTTGACCAGCTTTCGAAAAACATCACCAGATGCGGCCTCTCCAACTCCACGCTCAACTACCTCCGAGTGAGTGTCCCCGGTCCCGCAGGCGCACTGAAGGGCCCCTCGGCCCCTCGGGCCCCTGGCGTACCCGCTGCGTTTATCGTCATAATAAAATGTGCCAAACTGGTCTGTGAGACGCATTGTTAAAGCGGGGAATGCGGGCTCCTCTCCCCATGCCGTCCCCAGCTGTGTGTGATCCTGGAGCCCATGCAGGAGCTGATGTCCCGGCACAAGACCTACAGCCTGAGCCCCCGAGACTGCCTCAAGACCTGCCTGTTCCAGAAGTGGCAGAGAATGGTGGCCCCGCCAGGTGAGAGCCTGAGACGTCCGTCTCCAGAAACCGTTGGGCCATTGCTATATAATTAGAGACTCGGGTTGGGTGGTAGGATCTGTTCAGTGTTCATCATAAACGGACCTGTCTGAACCTGTTAGAACTTGAGCTGACCGTCAGAAGTTGGCATGTAAAACCATGGAAGAATAGCTGTTGTTAAGTTGCATGCGGGCCAATGTTCCAGAACCGATAAGTAAAGTAACTGAATACTGAGACCTGTTTTTGGCACCAACAGGGTCTTTGTGCTATTGTTGATTGAATGCAGGGAAAATGTTTTAATGTCACAAAAATAGTTGGCATATCACATTAAAACTCACTGCTGAAGGAACATTTTTGTCCGCAATAAGTAAAAAGATTTTTTTGGTTCCCCTATCGACTTGAAGTTCTCAGAATGTAGGCCTAGTTGGATTGTGGAATATTTCTAAACATACTTGGAGTATTTCTCGTTTACTTTTTATGTATATGAAAAACTTTAATAATAATTAGCCTTTTTCAGACTCAGAAGTATCTGTTTAATAGTTTTTTAGTTATTTTTATTTTTTATTTTCTATTTTTTTTAATAGTCAAAGTATTTGCACGTATTTTCTTGCGAACCTGCTTTCCTCTGTTGCTGGGAGGCACTTTGTTGAATGTCGTGGAAATGTCATGTTTGCACAAATGTTTGCTCAGGTTAAGGTATGTCTACAGTCCACAGACAAAAATACTGGCACTGGAATCCCGCTCAGGGTCCTAGTATCTCTGACTTTTAAACCCAGAGGAGCGTTATGCAAAACTATTAAAGCACCCATGAAATAAAGAGGTTTCTGAAGGCATCACTGTAAAGCTGAAAGTAGCCTCCGCTACGTTGCACATACTCCGGTTATGTATTGATTTACAGCCCCTATTTAGTTTCTATTTGATGAACATGTGAATGCTTGTTTGTTGAGACAAGGGTGCAAGTTGATCATTTAAATAATGAAGCTTCCAGCCACCGTAGAAAAGCCTTTTTTCTCCATCATGCTCAAATTGGTGAAGTATATGCACAAGGGACATATAATGAAAACCTCAAAAGGGTATTTAGAATGTTGGCTTTTCTTCAGGTCAAATCACGCCAGCATGAGTGCACTGGTTGCTTTTTGATCCTAGTGCCAACTGCGGCCTGCAGTCAACTGTTGCTGATTCAACAAGAACAGCCACGCTGTGCAAAGGTGTACCCACCCGAGGCAAGCCACCAGAATGCGACTGCGAGCAGATGTTCTAAAACTCTGCAGTGCGCACACATTGCTTTAAATTTATCCCTAAAGCATAAAAAAATAAATCCTGCCTGCTTTTCACTTTTTGATCTGAACCTTCCTCAAGTGACAATCGGCTTCATTCTCGTTTTTGGATAGTCAACCTGTTTTTGACTCCAGATATTCATAAATAAAATGGCACCGTTGGCGCTTTAGCTGGGATTCTGGCCCGTGGACGCTTGAGCCAATCCCGCGGCAGTGCGGGAAGCCCGGGGGAGAGTCTGATTGGTTGACGCGTGCCGTTTCCTCAGCGGAGCCCGCCAGGCAGGCGCCCAGCAAGCGGAGGAAGAGGAAGGTGTCCGGGGGCAGCACCGCCGGCGGCGCCGGGGCTCCCAGCAGCAACAGCAAGAAGAAGAGCCCGGCCAGCAGCTTCGCCCTCTCCAGCCAGGTACCTGTAAGCATCCCAGCTCCTTCCTCCCCCTCCACACAGGGCCCGGAGCATGATGGGACTCTGAGTCTGGTGATCTGGTCAAGGGCCAACGAGGGTGTCGGTGCGCCAAGAATAGGTGGAGCTACCACTGATTTCGCTCGAGCGTTGGGATTTTTTTTGTTATAGAGGAAGGCGTTTTCATGAGTTCAAAGTCTGCAAGTTGAAAGGTAATTGTTGTGCTCACCATTTTAGTTTTTGTGAGAACTGCTGAGGACACAAACTGGTCCCACTACAAAGGAGGGGGTGTGACATGCAGGGGTGGGGAAAATAAACTAAGATCCGTCCTACGGCGCCGGGCGGTGATGTGTTGCTAGTAACGCAATTGAGTTTAAAAAAAAAAAAAAACCTGTACTGGTTTTTTTTAATGTGTGCCGCTCTTTCTGAGCTTGTTGCATGTTGTGCGTTTTATCATGTCCATGTCCATGGCAACGTAGTTGCCAGTCCTTCAGACAAGTCCTTTGAACCCTGATCACTTAACTGTGAATTGAAATCCTTCTGGGAATTCGGGAGATAATGTTTGTGCCCCCCCCCCCCCCATCCTGCTGCAGGACGTGATGGTGGTGGGCGAGCCCACGCTGATGGGCGGGGAGTTCGGGGACGAGGACGAGCGGCTGATCACGCGGCTGGAGAACACGCAGTTCGACGCGGCCAACGGCATCGACGACGAGGACAGCTTCAACGGCTCGCCCGCGCTGGGCGCCAACAGCCCCTGGAACAGCAAGGCGCCCTCCAGCCAGGAGAGCAAGAGCGACAACCCCGCGTCGCAGGCGTCCCAGTGAAGCAGGGCGGCGGGAGGAGGAGGGCACTGGCACCAGCCTGCCCGTGGAATCACACTCACCAAGCGGCACCCAGCTCAGGACCATGCCCTGCTTTCGGCTCCCATCGCCAGGCCAATGTTAGGCAGGACCCCTTCTCACTGCAGGACTTTTAATTTACTGCCGCAGGACATGGCCTATTCCTCCTACGCCCCCCTCTGAAAACAGCAAAAAGGATCTCTCATTACATTACACGACAGCTATTTAGCAGACGCTCTTATCCAGAGCGACTTACACAAGTTTTTACACAGCGTTTATATTGCATCCATTTATACACATGGATATGTACTGAAGCGATGCAGGTTAAGTACCTTGCTCAAGGGTACCACGGCAGTGTCATACCCGGGAATTGAACCCGTGACCTTTAGGTTACAAGACCGGCTCCTGTCCTCAGCTGTCACCGGAGTCACGGTCGAAAAGAGGTGGGTCTTGTCCTGACCGTCTCTCAGAGCCGTTTGGACCGTGTGCTTGCTCAGAAGACCAGCGCTGTGGATTCTTGTTCCAACCTCGGGCCTCTGCAGGCCGCTCTTTTGTGATGCTTTCTCGAAGCTGGATCCCTCTCTTTTACAGTCTGCCCTCAGCAATATTTCATGGCATCTTTGAAGAAAAAACGATTTTACTCTGAGCACTTCAAATTAGAACGCTTCAGATTTTCAAAGTAAAATTATTTTTGACTTATTGTTTTCATGTGTTTTTGTATGACCTGGTAAGAACAAAAAAATCTGTACTGTGAGGAAGAAGGACTGGAGTTGAGAACCACGGCATTAAATCTTTATAAACAGACCGTTGTAGTGAGGTACTGGGGGTTTGGTAGCTGGGGGACACACTAATGCCACCAAACATAACTTCACACTCTACACAAGTTGTTGCTGAAGTGTCTTTTTAATTTTATTAAAATGTTAGTAGAAACTGACAAACAAAATACACCCCTGGAATATTCTTTACACTGTTTTCACTGCATCTTCTATTTTTCATATGAAGTTTTTTAAAATTGTTTTAATAACTGTTCTATCTTCATAATGTTGTACCATGAAAGCTCCAATTCGTGTAACTGGAGAAAAGAAATCTATGTAAATGTATAACTCTTAATCCTAGATCATTTTGTATCATGACTATTTTACGATGATGATTATTTCACAGAAGTCATTTGGGCTTTGATCTGAGCCGCAGACCAAACTGTTCACGTCTCAGTTTTTGGTCTGTGCTTCGGGTGATCAAAGCGGTCAGATAATAGTGTTGATGTATCGTTGAAACAAATAGACCGGCTAAACCCTTAACGTCCCCTATAATTCCCAGTACGTCCGTTAAGCTGAATATGATAGGTGTCATTGTAAATACGATCATGTGTCATGTGTTAAATTAATGTTGGGTAAGCTAGAGGTGAGGTTTGCCTGCAGTATAAGTTTTCTCAGTATAAGCTATTTATATCCGTACAAGGAAGTGCTGCTCTGCCCTCTGCGCAGGTCGAGTGGTGGCCTGGAACGGAGCCATTACTTCATGCACGTGACCTCAGGTTCAGCAGAACGGGAGATGAGGGCATCTGTTCAATCTTAAACCTTTAATGTGTTTGCTTGCATAAATACTAGCCTGGCTTTCACTTTGCTGAGTAAGGCCTGCATTTATCAAGCATCTCTGCAAGAGTGCTGACCCCGGATCAGTTTTATTAGAGATCTCATAATGCGTAAAGTTAGACGATGGACCAGGGAAACCTGACCCTAGTTCGTTGCTCCAACTCTGAAATAAATATGAATATGGTCCTAAGTCTTGCTTTTGACAGAACATTTTAAAACAAATTTTTTTAACAGCCCTCAAGTTCCCAATAATGCTTTTATATTGTTTTTTGAAAGCTACAGACCAAGAACTACTGGCAGGATCCTTTAAAATTCTCACCGTAAAATATATTGGTTTATATTTTTTAGAATCGTGATTATTGTGTGGGTTTTTTCTCCCTCGATAAGTTTTTTTTTTTGTATTTGTGCTTGTGTATTTAAGGTAGTAGTCAAGTTCTGTATAGTTGTAATTAAATATATTCTTTAGAACTCCATAATGCATCCCTATCTATTTAATGTAAAGTATAAAATAAAAAAAGCCATGCCCATTTTTGAACATTTAAGACCAAGGTGAATGAATGCCCCTCCAATTGGGGAAAGTGAAATCGTCAAAGAGCCTAAACATGTGTGCAACAGCCTCAATTGAGCAAGAGATCGGCTGTAACAAAAACTTGTGAGAACAGAGTGGGGGTCTGCAGGGCCGGGTTTGTGACCCGCTGGGGTAGGGGTCTGCGTTTGATCCTGCTCTGGTGGCTCCCGCCGGTCGATCAGGGGCCCTTGGACTGCACGCTAAAGCCGCGTATCAGATGTCTTCCTCTGATTCTGGTCTGTGTGAGCTTGGTAGTCGGCTGCGGTGTAAAAAGAAGCAGGCTGGTCTTTTGGAGCACAACTACTGATGTCTTCACTCTCTTCACGTTTCACGTTTAATTCATGAATGCAATTTTGTGACATTTTGCAACTGAGGGGAAAAAATGAAAATCTCTTGAACTAAAAGAAAATAATATATATTTGCAGAGATACCGGAAATGGACTCAGTGGAGTTAACCCAAGTCCTGTTATCAGAAATGATTGGCTTTAAATACCCCTTTTTCATGCATCATCATCTCAGGGAGGAAACGGAAATGCTTCTTCCAAATTTCCAGAGGCTTGGCCTGGAAGCAGTTCATTGTAGAGTTAATCATGTCTCCTTGTTTGGAATAGTTATTGATCTCCCACTCCCAGTAGCTATTCCATAATGGAGTACTATGCCCATCAGCGGCACAAAGTCGACATACTTGGGCAGTAGGCACGGTTGATTTTCCAGTGTTTGAGATTTGATTTCCTCAGAATTTTGACTCGTAATGAAAAATCAACTGCCAGGAAGAGATGTCCAAGAAGTACTTCATCCAATATGATTGGCAGATGACATCACTAGAAAATCTAAAATTTTGCCTCTACGATACCGCATAAAACTTGAATTATTTGAATAGAAATACAATGGGCCTCATTCACAAAACCACAAAATCTTAAATTATTCTTACTTTACTTCTTTAAAATGTTCCTATGAAAAATCAATATGGGATTCATGATGTGCAGACTTTTGTTTCTGTGCATGTCCGAGGTGTACGAGATGATGAATGCTGACTGCAAATTTTATGCACAGTCCTGTTCATGTGATTAGCATAAGTAAGGAGCCATGAACAAATACAGATAAGAAAAAAATGATGAATGCCGAGATGTTCTTGGAAACATTCTTATACACAGTTTACGATCAAATGTGATTGTACACGTTTCGTGAATGAGACGTGAATAATTCCATAATTAAATGATGGAATATCGTCTACAATCCCCAATTCTTCTCGAGTGCCAAGAAACATAATCTGTTTTGTCACATTTACGTAGGGGAAGTGTCAGGGACCTACAGACCAAGAAGCCTCATGAGCTATACCAAATGGTGTGATTAATAGAGCGTGCTGTGTGACTATCATTCACAAAAAAATGTTGGCTGTGTTGAAGTTGCACAAGATTTCTTGCCTTGTGCGATAACCCTTATGAAATTGTTTATGTGGGTCAAACTTACAGAACTGTTCTCTTTCAGAGTTTCAGACATTCCACACATTGGTTGTTTGCCAAAGGGATCACATTCACAAAAGAATCCAATTGCAGTTTTATCACAATGTTCAATGTCCAAAGATCTCCATTCCCCTTACTCAAGTTTTGTCAACAAGCTTTCAATGCCCTTGCTCTCCTTCAGGACATTTCCCTGTAAAATTCTCAGGTTGTCTAATTTTGCAATGGTTTTGAACATCTGCGTAATCTGGAAAACTGGAATAGTAACTGTCAGAAGCCTACAATTTGTCTGTCTCGTGAAACATCCAAACTGAGGCATAGAATTTCCTGCTGTACCTGGCCATGTTATGATGATTATTCATCACAGTCTCATCCCACCATTTTAAAATTAGCAGTGTTGAGTCTTATTGCTTGGTGTTCATGCTTTCCCTCTTGGGGAGAAAAGGGTGAATCATTTCCCTCCATGGGACCATAGTCTATTGGGCTATAGACTTAGCACTGTCTGTGATGATAGTGCTGGTGTAATGGTGTGTATGTTGCTCACTGTGTCCTCTTCTGTAAAGCTTTCCTCGAGATGAGTGTCTTTCTGCAGAAGCAGATTAGCCACTGTTTCTTTCCACGGTAATTCATTTTTCCTAAGTTGTTGTGCAACTACCCTGGGTGGAGAGGCCCAGCCCTGTTCCTGTAGCTCCATTAGGACCAAGAAATCCCATCACTTTCTATCCCGATGATATTTCTGTTGATCTGCCTGGATTGGATGCTACAGCACCATGGTAATTCAGGAATGGGGTTGTCAGCCAATCTTTGTACGTCCCCAGCAGTGCTGATCCATGTCAGGTGACCTAGCTGTGCGGTTGACCAGGACGGGAACGTGGACCCACTGGATGCTGTTGACCAGGATTTCTGGGTAGGGCTGCATCATTACTCCATCCGGGAGAGGGGGAGACTGTCATAAGACTGTCTCTTCAGTCAATAAATGAGTTCAATTAAGCACTCAAGTGCTGGAACACATCAAAAACCAGCAGATAGCGCATATACAGGATTTGGGTTTGAGATCTCTGCGTTAAATAGTAATTTCTCCAATTTTCCAAAATGCGGTGAACTTTTTAATATTGGGTGTGCATAGGCTATAGTCTGAGACTGGTTTGATTAAAACAATTAGTAAATGACTAGACCTAATTATTGGTGAATCCTCCAATCTCCTTTGTAAATTGCTACAGTAAATGTATTCATCTACAGTGCCTTATTGCTACCACTGAGTATATCATTATGACAAGAAAAGATATCGTTTTAACGTTAAAATATGTTAAAACGATATCTTATATCTTTTTAAGGTAATAAAAAAACGTAGGCCATTAAAAATCTAAATAAAAGTCATAAGGGTAGGTGCACTATACTCTCCAGAGTTCGGATTGTCAGGTTTTTGACCGGTGTTCTGTCGGTGTGTCGTACCTTGTTGAAATGTCCTACTCCCTATATTCTTGTTACTCTCTCTCTCTCTCTCCCCCCCTCTCTCTCCTCTCTCTCTCTCTCCCCCACCTCTCTCTCCCCCACCTCTCTCTCTCCCTCTCTCTCGCACACACAGCTTCAGGCTACCAATCTCCTCACTTATCAGTCAGAACTTCACTCATGCGCTCTCTCCAGCTCTGACTTCTCTAGATCACTCCTTTTATAGCCTCCGTGTTTCATTACACTAGACCAGAATTCTGTGGACTGGTCATAACAAAACACTTATCGGGTTTCTCAAGGAAGGAGTGTGAGCACCTGGAGGCTGAAGACCAATCCTGGGATTGTTTTTCTCTCTCGCCTTCTAACTGGGAACAGGCTTATTCCTGCCGACTCGGGAAAGCTAAACCGCTTGGAACTTTCTACAGGTTAAAAAGGTAAAGTTAATATTAACTTTTAAGACCAAGTACTATAGCGAGTTACTGCGCAACAAAATATTTGGTGTTCAGTGTTATTTCTCTGATAGTATACGTTTTATTACTGTGTACATTTCTGCCACATTGGACTCATACAACTTATGTTACAGTTCAATAACGCTGAGCATTTCTGCTGTGCGTTGGGGTATTAAAAGAGCCAGTAAAACCTCCACGTTGTGAGTGGTGAAACTGTTTGAACTCAGGGTGGCGGAAAGGGTGAGTAGCCCCTGAGAAGATGAGTGTATTGCCAACACATCTTGAAAAGCACGATCATGGTGCTGAGTAAAGAATGAGTAATTCACTAAGATATTGTGGAACAAGACCATTTAAAGCCAAATAAGTTAGAATAACTTTTTGGCCAATTTTAAATATAACATGCTACCAATATAAAGATGCATGCTGTGGACCAGTTGGTTTGCAGTTTTTTGTTCCTGGGTTCTAAGGTTAAATTACTGCGAACAGTAAAACATTACAGTCATTTAGCCAAGAGGTTATAAAGACATTAACCATTTTTTGACATCATACAGGAACAATATCATAAAGTTTTATGTACTTGTATCTTGAAAAAAGGCTACTCTTGTGATATTAGTGTGGTACTCATGAGTCTTTACTCATGCCAAGGTTTTTAACTGTGAGGCCAGTGACAATGTTGCCCTCTTTAAAACAGACAGTTTGGCAAGCTGGACATCTTAATTGGGTGTAATGGATAGACAAAAGTGCATGCCGTCTGCATAGCAGTGGTAGTTAACACCATGTCTGCTATCATTCCTCCAAGGGGCCGCATACGCAGAAAGAAAGAACAAGGGATTCAGTATAGATCCTTGTGGTACTCCATTGCATATCTGTGAGCACTCAGACAACCAATTATTTACCCTGATAAACCTATATCTGTCAGAAAGACAGGATTAACAACGCCCGGTGAGCCAAACTGATTGTTCTAGCCTGTGAAGGAGATTGTGGTAGTTTTCTGTGTGGAAGACAGCTCTGAAGTCAAGTAGGATAAGCCCGAAGATACAATCACAATCCATGGAGAAATGCAGAACAAATCAAAATTGAGTGCATATGTATGCAGCTTGAACAAGTAGGATAAATAAGCACTCAAATTTAATTTGCTTTGCATATCTGCTTGGATTGTGGTTGTACCTTCAGCCTTGTCCTCTGTGACTTTTGCATTGCCTGCCATAGGAAACATATGCTGATTGGATTCTGTCTTAATGGTAGAGGTACACAATCTGTCCTGGAGTTGTCCTGGCTTGAGATATGTACGCTTAACTTGAATTTCCTCAAATAAAGTTCAGTGCTTTTTCTCTATGCACATCCTGGTTTGGGTGACTTAAGTGGGGATATAATTGATGCACACTTGGGGTGGAGCGTCACTTGAAAGAAAGCGTGTCCCATTGAATTCCAGGTTACTTGAATCCTGGCTTGAGTCGTACATGCTTTTTATTAGTTTGATCTACGCAGCCTTGGCCTGCCGGAACAGTTAATCTCAAATAATCAAGCAAATCTCTCGGCCAGCATATGAAATTACAGCTTCTTCATTTAAAATTTTTTTTTCCAAGTGGACAAATGGTCTTGCATGTCATGCTGACTAAATGGATTCAACCAATTTCATTTTATGGCAATTTAGAAGTACATTATATTCAAATGAATCATATGAAGGCAAGTTAAAATGGCAAACATGTTGAAATAATTATTTATATGTCGCCACATTTGGTAACCAAATCATTGATGAATATTGCACACCTTTGTCATTAAAATAAATTCCAATCAGCATGTTTTTTCCTATTTGTTTTAATGGACATGGCCACCCCAGTGTACGTTAGCCCCAATAGAGTGCAGTCCCTAGTTAATGGAAGCCCTGGTTTCTTGTGTGTATGGTCATTCAAGCCCTTTAGGAACTGTAACAGGCTAAAATAATCATGCCTGTGAAGAGAACATTTTGTCCCACAGATGATACCAGCATATTCATGCCGGCATATTTGTTTACTGTATACAAGATTTTCAGACTTCCGTTTGTGTTAGAGTACTCAAAACTGTGACCCTGTTTCGAGTACTCTAACTGTAAGGGCATGGAAGTCATTGGTTTTAAATGAACCAACTCTCCGACTCTTTATTATAATAAAAATAGTTTCATGCAGCCCCATTCACTGCATTTTAATTTAATGTGAAGTACATGAAGGTAATGTACAAACCTGCAGTAATTGAATGCTTTAAAATCAGCCCTTCTCCACTGTTTTATGTTCAAATGTCAAGGATGTGATTTTTCATAATTTGTTAGGAAATACAGGTTATTTCAGACATAAATATCTGGGATTACTAGTATTGGTCCTAATTTTTAAATATTCTCCCTTCTTTCAGCTGTCAGAATGTAAAAGCTCTTGATGTGTGTGCTTATGACGTACCCTAGTTCTCTGGTTCTTGTGTCTGAAAATCTGCATTTTGTAATTAACCATGGAAAATCATACCCCATTGTCTCATGGAGGGAAGTGTTTTTTTTGTCACCTTGCAGTTATTGTTAGCTTGGTCCTGTGCACCTGTAGTGAATATAATAAGAGTTGCTTCACCGCAAGTTTTTTTTGTTTGTTCGTTTTTTAGTAATTTATTCATGTCTACCCTCATTGTACTGGGCCATGTGGTGAATCATCCTGCTCTGTCTGTGCGCAGTGAGAGGAATGAGGGCGAGCCATTGGCTGTTGGGCCACTGGGCGTTCCTGTGGGCATGTCTCCTGGCTGGGGGCAGAGCCTGCCCCATGGGCCCTGTCCTACGCGACCTGAACAGCAGCCACTACCAGCCGGCCCCCAAGCCGGATGAGGGCGTTGGCTTCATTTCTGGATTTGTCCAGTCATTCCTTGGCACGGTTCAGCCAAATCCTTTCCCCAAAGGTGAGCACTCTTCTCTGTCCCCGCCAAATCTCATGTGCCCAGTTTATGGTATCTGTAAGCCTGATGAGAGCAATCCAATAAACCTACACAATTTTTGGGATGTAACCAATATTTTATAACCAGTCATATGAACTCAGTGCATGTGACTGTGATTCATGTGAAAACACATTTGTGAGTCACCTTCTGAGAATAAAGTTAGGCCAAAAAAACTTTATAAAAGATGAGTTCATTGAAAATAATATCATCATAGAAATTTCAGTTATACTCAATAACTAAAAGATGAGTTTCCCTTGAAAATAATATCATATAGATCAATATAATATCAATTGACAACTTCCAAATAACTCGCTTGAAGTTACATGTATCAAATTGTTGAGTTGCATTTGCGTGTGAGGTGTATGGGTGGGAGGGAGATGGAGGGGTAATTAAATTGAGTGAAATCTAGCTTAATTAAAAAAACAAACAAAAAAAAACCCACAGGTAGTCTAATACCTTTAGCTTGTAGTGCAAGTAAAATGGCAAAGAAGACGGAGTTAGGCTTAGATGTGTGGGGCCAAATAAACATTGTGGCAAGTAGGTTATTCCCAGTGAGAAATTGCAAATAATATTAAGATTTCCAGGTGCAGTGTTCAGTACACACTCAGAAGGGTCCAGTTTATGGGCAGTAATGTTAACGGGAGAAGACCAGGAAGACAATGAGGCATGAGACAAATCGTGTCTTCTCTAGCCAAGGAAACCATCATAAAACTGCACCACAACTACAAGAACTGAACACAACTAGAGAGAAACCAGTTTCCCTGAGTACAGTGAAATTGCAACTACTAAGAAAAAAGAGTTGGCTGCAGTGGGCCAAGCACTATCAATACTGGAACAAAAAAGATTTGGAAAAGGCACATACTCATCTTTTTTTAAAACTCATATTTTTTGTGTTACTATATGTAGAAATTGCAATAAGTAAATGCGCATAAATTAACTGAATTCTCTACCTAAAGTTTTTTTTTTAACCACAGGTGACCCTTATACTTATTTCAGTTTGTAGGCTACAACCTTAGAAACCAAGAGCGTAATCATTTTATAGTACTAAAACAAGGAAGAAGTGACTCACAGGTGCACATTATTAATGTGTTCTTGTGATGTATAGCAGGGCAATTAATGGATCCATCTGATGTCGTTCCCAGGGGACAAATACTTGCTTTCACACTGGGCTGATAGGTAATAGGTTTCCGCTCTGTGAAGTGGTGACGCTACGACTGCCCCCACCCAGGCAGCTGTGTTTGTGTACCCATGGCTATGATTCTGCTGCAGCCTTGGTCATGTGTGACTCACACAATCTGCCGGTCATTAGCCATTCTTTGACCTTGTGGGGATGTGGGGGGTGTGCGGGGGGGGCAGAGGGGTGTGCTAACATCATTGGGTAATCGGTAACCTTTGCAGGCAGCTCTCTGGAAAAGACCGAATGTTTAACAGCGCAATCAAGAGAGAAAAGAATTTGTCGTTGTGGGTTACAACCTACAAATTAAAGTCAAGTAGATATGGCTACAAGCAGGAATTAGGGGGGCCAAGCGCTCATAGACACAAATACCCAACTGCCAGTGGCATCTTATGCAAGTCCTTGATTTATTGTGTTGGTGAAACCAAAATGTATTAAATGACCATTTAATAAGCGCTGAGAACCTGCACTTTAACCACAGATTAATTGTTTGATTATAAATCTAAAATTATGGAGTACAGTGCTTAATCAAGAAGAAAAAAAGGCTTTGTCCCAAAAAAACTGTGTGCGTGTGTGGGCGTGTGTGTGTGTGTGTGTGATTTTTAAAGGAGTGCGGGACAGTCTGTCCCCCTTCAGTATTTTTGTGCTGGAATAACATATAGTCTAGAACAGTGCAGTGCCTTTACTTGTCAAGATTGAGAAATCTCCTGTATTTCATCATTTTAAATGAGCTTATCACAGTAACTGAAATTTTTAACACTCCCATTGAGACGGTCAGAGTTCAGGGCCTAGAAACTTGGTTGCTTCAGTTGGAAGCATTTCATATCGCCACAGGGAATAAAGACTTAAATTCATGTTCATTCCAGTCTTTATTCCCTGGGGGGATGAATGAGGATTTGAATCTGGTTTTTCTTGATTTGATGAACATATGGCCATAGTTTGGTGGTGTCATGCTATGGACATCATTGTTTGTATGTGGGGTGAAGCTACTGGCTTTGCTTGGATTGTAGTAAGATGGACTCCATTTATTTATTAATATATTTTTTCCCTTACTAATGCTTGTTAATTCTGAATAACAATATGGGTCAGATTATGCACTGATTTTTCTCCACTTGATCTTGGACCCGTTTCCATGGTTCAGGTTGATGCATGTGACTTTGCATTGTGTCTGACTTTCAGTGCATCTGTACACTCTGCAATTACCCGTTTACATTTTTTGTGACACACTTTCTCCTTTTGAGCTGTCTTATGTTCCTGCTTTGTAATTCAACTGACTTTGGTAATAGGTTATTTATGAAATGTCATTTATTTACTGGCTATTTATTAGTCATTTTCTAACCTAATTTGTGCACTGATTAATAATTGACACTAAATGATGGCTTGTTTGGTTGGTGGGCACCCCAGGTGTTCTGCATTGTTCTCACCTGGTCAGTCTCTAGGTAAAGCCATCAGGCCCAAGTGAACTTCTCCCCTTTAAGTCTGATGAAGGTCTCAAAGGCAGAAGTACCATATGGTTGCTCTTGTGGTTTAATGCTATAAACATCATGCTTTTAAAATATGAGGTGGAGCTACTTGAATCATGTCGTAACTTGGAATAAATTTGCAGCTTTTTTTTAGAGCTTTTTATCCCCCCCAGTAATGGTTATTAATGCTCATTAACACTATGGGCCAAACAATATCTTGATTTTCCTCCCAGTTTGATTTGTGACCCACTTGCACTGATCAGATTGTAAGGTATATGATTTCCCACGGTAGTTGAATGATTAGCAATTTGTCTGTAGATTCTGCGATTACCTGTGTACATCTTGTGACACACTTGCACCCATGGAGCTGTTTTATGTCTTTGCTTTATAATTCAGCTGATAATAAATGGCCATTTATCTGCGGTATTGAATTCTCTCATTCAATTTTTGGTCTTATCACAGATTGATACCAAATCATATCTTGTGCAGTCAAATAGTGGTTATGGGTGGCAGCCAAGGTCTTTTACATTGAGCTTACCTGATTGAAAACTGCCTTCTACTGTAGGTGAAGCCAACAGACTAAACCAACTTCTCTTTTTAAATGTCAACTGTACCTTCTAGCACTGATGCTCAAAACCTCTTTTTTTCCCCTGGGTGCCTTGATACAGTTGTTTTTGCACTTGTCAAAATTTGAGCTCAAATACACTAATGTTGATTCAGTGAAGATTTTGCATATGTTAGTATTTTTATTTTTTTAGAATCATTAATAAATAGTACCATTTGTTTCACATGTGGGGAAAAATACATCTGAATAATGGTAATAAATAACAAATATTTGTTCAGTACAGACTTTTGAGCATCTTCACCAAACGGAAATAAATCTGGACATGACTATATGTTACATCCACAATAAATGTGTGAACACATGCATTTAAAGTAACTTTCCTTTAAATGTTTCAGATGCACACATCCCATGTTTTGAACTTCCTCCCAGAGTACAGCTTAACCAAAGTGATCTTGTCTCTGGCGGGTGTGAGCGTGGTCAGAGTGGATGCAAATACCAAAGGCCTGTCTGTAAATCCCTTATCTCTTCTGGACTGATATGCTGCAAGCTCCCCTTTGTCCAGTCTGTTCTGCCCCTGCTGTCATCTCTACCGTGGCTCTAGATTTTTGATTTTCCTTATGGATTAGTTGCCGGTGATGTGTCTGCTACTTCACAGCACAGATATGTGGGCAGGCCTGGGCTGGAACACATGCTGGCATTCATCACTCCCTAAAAAATGTGCCAGAGAAAAAAAAAAAAACCACAAGCGTCAAAACTCATGAAGGGGATTTTTTTTTCCTGTCCCAAGAAACCGTAATCATACTGAGTCAAATGTACTGGAAAGGAAATCGTACTGAATCAACAAAAAGCAAAAACAAATATGCAAAGAATAGAACAGTATAAAATTACACTCCCAGCCCCACTACACATGCCCGCCAAGCTGATAAGGCCTTCTCACCAATGCAGTTCAGCCTAGCTAATGGTACAAATAAACATGAACAGAAAATGAATAGGTGTGCAAATTCTTATAAGTGCAAAAAAAGGCTCCTTACCACATCTCCTACCCACTATAAGCATACAGTACATAAGGAGAACATTAAGCTCATCTAGGCTCATCATTACCTGCAGACTAGAGTGTCCAGAATTTCTTCAGGCTTTGAACATACCCAGAGTCCCTTCCTCTTTTCATAAGCTGGCCATGCATTGACTCATCTCTTTGCAAAGTAGTCCCTGATGTCCCTGATATTCTCTGGTACTTTTAAGAACATCAGTCAAACCCTTTTGCTAAACTTAGAGATGAACTATTTTAAATCTTTCCTTGTATCTTGTCATACTGGGAACCAATTTAGTTGCCTTTTTCAAGACTTTTTTAAAAAAAACAAACCTTTTTTAAAGGCTTTTTCAAGCACCTCTACATTTCTGGTGGGTTGAACAGAGCCACGCACAGTACTCCAGATGTGGTGCGACAAAGGAACTGAATATAATCAATACATCCGCCGTTCATTTATAGGCAGTGCTCTGCAAGAGCGTCGCAGGCACCACACCGTAATCTTTTAATCTCAGATCTTTCCCAGTTTTCACGGTCACGAGGAACACCTCCGGTTCTGTGAATGATCGGGTTGCAGATTGCAGGTTGTCGGCCCTGTTGTTAAGTGCGAGTGACGCACTTGTTTCCTCCCGTCTCGGAGAGACAATGGGTCTACAGTGAGAGGGTACGTGGTGTGATCCTCGGCCAATAATCCTAGTCTACTTCAGTGCACACCACACAGCTGTGACTTTTACCATGGTCATGGTTACATCCTTTTGACAAATGAGAGCAGAACTACATTTTCATATTGGAGAACAACAGTTGTTCCTGTTGTCACAAAAGGATGACCACGGTGTCATATCAACACAACAGTTTTCAAATGAAATCGCTCATTCCATAACCACTCATTTGACTCCTCTAAAAGCTTGGCTGATGACGTTTTGACCCAGGCTACATTTTTGCCAAGTAATCCTGCTCTGGGAGGGCGAGTTCTGAAAAATGATGTTGCATAAACATAATGCTTGCCCCTATATTCTGTAGTATACTGTCCTACTCTTATACAGGTCGTATGACCCAACTGTCTGTTGTTTCAATCTATTATGTCATTTGTGGGTATTTGCCGAAAAGCATCTGAAGGCATATGTCTAAGGATGTAATCTTGTATGTCCACAGTGAAGGGATGTGTTAAAGGATGTCATCTTGTATGTACACAGTGAAGGGATATGTTAAAGGATGTAATCTTGTACATTCACAGTGAAGGGATATGTTAAAGGATGTAATCATCTATGTCCACAGTGAAGGGATGTGTTAAAGGATCTTAATTCTTTGGTATGTCCGAACATGTGAAGGGATGTGTTAAGGATGTAATCTTGTATGTCCACAGTGAAGGGATGTGTTAAAGGATGTATCTTGTATGTACACAGTGAAGGGATATGTTAAAGGATGTAATCTTGTACATTCCACAGTGAAGGGATGTGTTAAAGGATGTAATCTTGTATGTCCACAGTGAAGGGATGTGTTAAAGGATGTAATCTTGTATGTCCACAGTGAAGGGATGTGTTAAAGGATGTAATCTTGTATGTCCACAGTGAAGGGATATGTTAAAGGATGTAATCTTGTATGTCCATGGTAAAATTTGATCTTCTTGATCACAAAAAGCGGGATTGAATGCTTCAGATTTTTGCACTTACTATGTGCTTCCTGTCTTTTCCCTAGAATTGTTGCTTGAATTGATAAATGATGCCAATGCCGTCTCCATGCAGGAAACTGTCAAAAAGGTATGTTGGAAATGTTCCATCACATTACAGCACAATTAAAACAATGATGTTTTCATTTATGGCCACATCCTGTAGAGCTCATCTGATAATATGGGAATGATTTATACAGACACTGCTCTCTGACTGGTCTTGGGAACAGAGGAAATGCTCTGTTTTATGAGTCGTGTGGTGTTAACGCTCAACTATGTGAAATAAAATTGGTTCGAATTGGCTTTGGAAGCAATGAATCAAATTCAGTGTAAAACATTTTAAAACATAAAGCAAGAAAAAAAAGAGAAAAATTTGATTTTGTATTAACTGACATGGACATCGTTCAATCAGGTAATGTATGAAGTTTTTAACAGTAGTGTTTTTCAAAGAGCATGATTGTGAAATTTTATCAAATTTTCCAATAGCTTAAAAAAATGAACATTCCCGGTGTTATTGAGAGAAGCTTTTTGAACTTTATATAAACTTTCAAGACCTGTTTCATAAATCACCAGTTTAAATACAGGCTAAGCACACAGGGAAACCATTTGCATTATCGTTGGTAATCATGAATAAAGGAGCGTTTAAAAATAGTTTTTTTTTTATAAATAAGAAAATGAAATGTGTGTATATATACTGTATATAGCTCTTTATTTATAAATAAAATGTATTTTTAAAAGCTTCTTTATTGAGGGTATAAAGCACTGAACTTTAAGGAAATAATTCAGAACTCCACCTAACCATTCTAAAGTGACACATCGTTTCATGTGGACAGTCAGTGGTGTGGCATATCAGTCAGACTGAGTTGAGTCAGACTATCCTTGCTTGTTTGTCCTAGAAAACAATGTGTAAAATAGACTCATACTGTAAGACTATAATGTTTTTTACGCCCATCGATATGGTTTCAGAGAAAGGCATGTCTATGGCCCTGGTTCAGTCACAATGTTGCTAAGGCATTTGAAAATAATGAGTTTGACTATGTAATCATTAATCTACCCGAAGCATTTGATACAGCTAATCAGGAAATTCTGTTGAACATTAGGAGTGTAAGGCATCCAGGGCCCCAGAGCTTCAATGGATAATTAGACAGAAACAGATGGTCACATGGAATGCAGTAAATTAAAAAAATATGCCCTTAAGCTGTGGTGTTCCTCAAGGAAGTAATCTCACCAATTTCTTTCTTTCATCTTGTTCCTCTTATAAGAACATTTTGGTACGGTAAACTTCCTCATACTGTTATCGGGTGGGCTTGTACAAGTGCCACGTCAGATTCAGCAAACACTCGTAACTTCGGAAAACTTTTGTAAGTGTCCTGTGTAAGCATGGTGAATGCCACCCGTTTGTAAATGAGAGAGTGTTCGTGCGAATTGCGAATTAACATCCCGCCCCATTTGTCTGGAAGTGTCATTCATAAAAATGGCATCCAAGAGCAAAAAGAACTTTACAAGTTGGGAGATAATCTAGGCAGACTTTCAGAGATCAGTGAATGAAAACATCTTTTTTAACGGTGTCAAGAGTACAAGACCTTGATGAATACCATGTAGAGTCTGTAATCACTCCTAATCTTTGCTAAACTAATGTTGTTGCATAAACTAAATGTACCTGGTCATGCAGCTAGTTGCCTAATATAGGGGATTCAATGGTTTGTCTTGGGAGGGACTCAGCACTGATCTGTAATGAGCACCTCATTAATTCAATTATGTTCCGAACACAACAGGCTAAAATCATATGTCACACCTTCTCTGGGTGTGAGCAGTAGACGTAACTGTGTCAAGCACATCAAACTGTTCAGACCCCAACGTTGGCTGCCCATACAGTGGTGTATGTGCTCGTTATGCAGCTCCTGTTCCTGGGGACTAAGATTCCAAGCTTTCGAGGCATGGGTCACGGTTATCAGTGAGAGGTGTGTCCCTCAGATGATAATCCACACATAATCAGTAGTCGGACAGGGGTGATCCTGTACAGTGCTGAGGTAGAAGTGGCTTCGGTCTGGTCAAGCCATCAGGATCTCACATCCCTCATGCCCCTGGTGGGTGTTATGTCGCTGTTTGCGAGCTTCGGTAATTGTGGGGCATGACCAGAACAGACCAAATCAATCAACGGCCGGGCAGGACGTTTACTGGGTGTGGTTTACCATCTAACATGTGAGACCCTAAGCTGTTTATGCTTTGTCGCTGTCAGTCGAGTGTCCACAAGTTTGTGCATTTATACTTCTGCAAAGGCCTGGGAGTCACTGTCCTCATGCCCCTGGTGGGCCTGTTCTTCGCCTGCTGCCGCTGTTGCGGTAATTGTGGGGGCCGCATGTACCAGGAACAGACCAAATCAATCAACTGCCGACGCAGAGGACTTTACTGGGCGTTGCTGGTCATTACCATCATAACACTGTGAGGACCCTAAGGCCTGTTTTATGCTTTGTCGCGTGATCATTCCGACAAGTGTCTCACAACGTTTTGTGCATTTATACTTCTGCAAAGGCCTGTGGGGAGGGTACCGTTGTCTCTATGGTAACGAGACGCCAAACTGTTAATATTTACATCTGTGAAAACATGGCGCCACTGAAATGACTGTGAAATAGGGGAGTTATTTAGAGTTGTCAGTTGTCATATTTTAATATTTTTATTGAAAACATTGTACGATCATTATTTTTATTAAGTAAACTAAACATTTCAAATATTTTACTATGTATCAACCTAGGCTGGACATTCATTAGCCAGTTGTCAAAAGCACTGTGATACATCTGCACAAGTTCAAGGAGGGGGGCTTTGCTATACCCAAGTCTTGGGGATGCCAGCAATCTAAATCCGTTTTCACAGGGTTATCTTGGATGCTGAGGCCACTGTATTTATATCCAAATTGAGCTTAAAGAATTTTAAAATTTAAGTTTTCAGAGTTTGTTTGAAAACAGTTGAATTAAGTGCTTACGCTGACAGCATATTGCCAATTTGGATTTGAAGGGATGTTCTGTGTCCCATTGGTCTTAGCAAGACATGCAGGACTCAGGGAACAGTCGTACGTTTGTGTGTACATTTTCAGTGTGTTATCAGTACTCTTCATGGTTTGTAAATTCAGCAGTCTGGTATTGCCTAGCTACATGTCACTTGACAAAGGAAACACAGTTCCTGTTTCCTCCTTGTGTGTTTTCCCAGGGCAGGGAATATTTGCTTGTTTAGGAGCAACCAATCCCTGGCCTTCAGTGTGCGGTACAGCATGATGCAGTCCGACAGCACGTTAGACAACCTGCAGACCTACCTCGCAGCTGTCCCACAGGTAACCACAAAAAGAAATAAAAATCTACTGGGCTACCTAATATGTCTGAGGAAAAGTGACACCTGCACACTGTATTAAATGTCCCCAAACAGGTTCCATTGTGCAGATGTTTCCACCAGCAAATGTGTTCTTGGGTTATAGCAATGTTGTAAGTTATAGGTTCTAGCAATCTGATGGAAACTATTGAGGATGAATGTCATACAGCATATGGGTATCTACCTCATCAATCCACTTCATACCTTTGTTTTTACTTTACTGGCAATTAATAAGCACTCTTATCCATAGTGATTCATAGTGCTAACACAAGTACAAACATGAGGGATGCAAGTGCAGTAATTCCCTAAAAGGGGAACGTGCGAGTGAGGTCTTGCATTAGTATGCTACCTTCTCCTTACCGCCCTAGGTTTTCTCTACAGTGAAATCTAGGAAGTGTATTTTTATGGATCTGCCTGTATAAATATGCTCTCTAAAGACCAGCAAATTTTAAAACAAAACCACTGAAACCTAAACCTGCCACT
The DNA here is from genome assembly GCF_018555375.3 of Anguilla rostrata. Classification (NCBI taxonomy): domain Eukaryota; kingdom Metazoa; phylum Chordata; class Actinopteri; order Anguilliformes; family Anguillidae; genus Anguilla; species Anguilla rostrata. The sequence continues at coordinate 21,141,698 of NC_057950.1, read as the reverse complement.
TTATATTTGATAGAAGGGTGAAGTAATTCTGACATGATCTCTTAGAAAACCGCTGGGTTAACGTCAGGAGAAGTGGTCGTGTCACTAACTTGATAAGCTTCTCAGCCAGTCACGTGTCTCAGATGAGTCAACACCATTAACTGGTGTGTGCCTGGAAGGACCGTGTGTGCTAATGTTTGTCCTTAGACAGGGCTCAGCCATTTATCAGAACAAAATGGAGGTTAAAGCCAAGTTGTTTGACACAACAGCCAAATGACTCTCTCTTTGCTTTCTTCAGGAAGTTGACGTGGTAGTGGATAAGAGCATCCTGACTGTGAATGAGGTTAGGAACAGACTGGATGGTGAGTGGTAGGGGTGTATGTGGAGAACAATGCTTGTTTGTTTTTGTTTACTATTGAAATTGTATCTATGAACGACAATCAAAATGTTTGAGATGTAGATTGCTTTGCAGGTATCACACAGGTAGAAACCATACAATATTGTTGAGTAACCCATATTACATAATAGACGTATGAGCAAATACATATTTTAGATGCATGTATTTCTCCGTTCTTATTTGTATAGCATAAAGCCAGAAAAAGCCCAAGGTTTCAGCTAATGCCTTTATCAGGGCATAGTGCATTTTCCTTCTTTTCTCAGGTTAATTAAGCTGTGGTACACACACTACGTGCCATAATTGAAGTGGGGAGCACCCCACAGATCAGTCAACATGCCATAATTACTGTACATCTTTCCTTTCTTTTATCTTTGACATTTGTACAGTGACGCCCAATGGGAATTCATAATGCACAAATAATATAAAATTTTAAACATGATATTTGTTTTATCTGTTGATGTCTACTCACGTTAACAGAACATAAACACAATCGACTTTCTTATTCTATGAATGTAAGCATGCCACAAACAGTAAGCATGCCTTGACAAGTATAGGACTGAGGCCCATCCATGCAGTGGAAGAGCGCCTTAACAGATAGCAGATCATGTTTCCCATCCACGCACATGAACAGGAGGAGCTTAGATGTAGCCCACTCCTCCCCTTTCTAAAACCGATTAGGAATTTTTTTCCACATATGCCAAAAGAGCAGAGGTGTGTCCTCTGGCTGGTAGTGTGGATGTGATGTCATTTATTATTTTTTCCACACACGTGACATGTATCATTACCTGGCAACCCGTTCTATGGGAGCTCTTTCATGCCACAATTAAAATAACAAATGACCACATTAAATAGTTAAACCTCAACAGTTGAATTTACACAGGACCACATCAGTTGACAAAAGATCAGATGTAATAGTGAAAACTGTTCCATTTATTATTGATATGTAAAGGGATGTGTAAATAAATGCTTCCTCGTATTTGTGATGAATTTACCTGTAGCCTGTGTCCCTTGTTCTGCAATGAAACTCGAGCTGAAAGGTCTTTTGTTGTTCTCTTTCTTTAAAAACCACAGTAAAAAAAGAACTGTAGTCCGATTTCCCCCCCCCCCCCCTCCTTTAGATATCGGTCACTTGCTTGGTGAAGACCTCAAAAAAGCCCTGGGGAGTTCCTTGAATCCTGCTCTGGATTCTGTCCGAAATTTTTCCCAAGGTACCTTGCTGCTGTTTACCTTTACATAGCAGGGATGTGTTTTTTTTTTACTATCACACATACCGTATGGTCATTCTAAAGATTATAAATAATTAAAAAAAACAGCCCCACATGATAAATAACTCTCATTCAGACTGTATACATCAAAATACATCAGCCATTCAGGACTGGAGTTAAGCCTGCAGATACTACAGCCATTCAGGACTGGAGTTAAACCTGCAGATACTACAGCCATTCAGGACTGGAGTTAAACTTGCAGATACCATGACCCTTCAGGACTGGAGTTAAACTAGCAGATTCTGTGTGGCCCTTCAGGATTGGAGACCCCTGCATCACATCAACTCCTTAGCTATTGATAAAAGGAATGATTTGATTCATTTTCTAAGGCTGTTTTTGTTGCTTCAGTGGTGAACCGTACGATCCAGCTCCTGGGCCAGCTGAACTCCACTCAGCAGCAACTTCGTCCGGAGCTGGACGCGCTGGAGGCCAACCTGACTGCCACGAGAAACCGCATCAGCAGAACCCTGAAGCTGCCGGACTGCCAGGGCTGCGAACCCATGCAGCAGGACCTGGCCATGCTGACGCTGGACACCCGCTTCTCAGTGAGTGTGGGCCCACAGCACCCTCATCACTCTCAACCCAAAACATTAGTTATGCTGACGAAAATGCTTTACGGGTTGCTGGGTGGCTCATCCGGTTAAAGGGATAGTTCACATTTTAGGACCAGGCCTGCTGAGCTGCTCATCACAAATAATGGGATAAATTGGGGTCGTTTTGGGCTCAAGCCCTCCAGCCTCGTGTACGCGTAGCTCTCTCTCTCTTAGCCGTTAGCGTTGTTAGCCAAATAACATTGATTTAATGGGGGCTGCGAATTACCCCCTGGGAAAGGTGCATTTTCACAACGGCTCTTTTGTGGGACACCGTGACTTTATGAAATTGTTAGCCTTTGAATCCTTGGTCACAGGATCCTAGTGGGAATGGAGCAGCCTGATCTCTGTTCCAGCGACTCCTGACTAATGCCTCGACAATGGAGGACAAAGCATAGGGGCTCAAGTTACAGCACTTGAGACCTGTGTCTATGCACCACATTTCAAACACCACTGAGAACGCAGAACAATGGGGGGAGAGCTAGATCTGCAGCCCAGTTTTAAGATACAAAGGTCTGAACAGTTCCTTTCAGGGTGATGTAACAAGTACTCCAGTCCGTCTCCCCACAAACCACACAATCTGTCGTTCTTGGACGCACTGTTGTTTTATTGTGCTCTCACAAAAAACACGGAACACAAACAAAACAAACCACACACAACTATGACGGGGATAAACTGAGACGCGCGCGTCTCTCGCTCCAGTCTCACTGCAGGCAGAGCATATAAACAATTAACAATTAATTGTCATTGCACACAATCTGGGGTTGTAACGCCAGCTAAGCCGCTAAGTCTGCAAGCATGCGGCATTTTGACATTTCAGCTAACGAGAGCTGTGGATAGTTAGTGCAATATTGTGTTCATAATAGTTGTCAGAGCACAGTACGATCTTAGCGAAAGGCCCCACACTCTCATTTAGGGATGTCACAAGAACTGAAAATGTTACATTTTAAGGACAAACCGTAGAGAATTGTAACACGTTGTTTTGGATGCTGAATCGCAGCGCTGGAGTTGTGCTGCATTGACTCCTGCAGTCACGCAGGCTGCAGAAATGTACGGTCACGGCGTGTGGTGCATGCTTGCTTCTGAGCCTGCGTTATGTTGGTCCTCTGCCTTACAGATCCCCCAGCTCAGCGAGCTCCAGTCCGCTGCAGATGCAGTAGAGAAGGCTGATCTGGGGTCTAGACTGAAGGAGGTGAGTCGCCCTGTCTCTAGTCCTGGAATCCACTTATTGTAGCATCAAGTGGCACTCCAGGGGCATGCCAGCTTAAACACTGGGCAGATTCTTAGAGGGCTCATTGTGGAAAGGTGACATCTTTTTGCCATACACCTCCTCCTTCCTACATCACACAGTTTATGTATGAGTCACTTCCTTCAACTCAGACCAGCATCACTGAGTTACATTGCATTACTGTCATTTGGCAGACACTCTTACCCAGAGAGACTTACAACAAGGGGACAAATGTATAATTTGGGGTTACTGTGATAGAGCTTGCCTGTGGAATGCTACATCTTTGGAACACAGGACATTTCAAAATCTGCATTTTACAGTAACACAGTACAACAATACAGTATTCACTTGCGTTATGATAAAAACAACTATTTTGTCATAATATGCCAACTCACAATAAATGACAGTAAAATTTTATCACACTTGAATGAGAGAAGTGGGATAAAATCGTGGGATTATCAGGATGAAATAAGATATAAATAATGTTTTGGAATTATGATCAAAACAAATTTTTGCCATACAGACTCATAAGATTAAAAAAAACTTTTTAAAGAGCATTTTAAAAAAAATTGCTCATGTTGAGCAAGCTAGCTAGAGCGTGACATCTCATTTTTTGATATTTCATTCAAATTAAGCCCTTTCTTTTTGAATCTTGTAATGCTACTAATGGCTGGGTAAACATTATGATCAATAGACAACACAAATGTCAGACACCGAAAGACGATTGGCTTGAAGAAATAGAAGTAATTACTTTGATGAGATTCAAGTCTGGATCATCGCCCATTGCAATCTTAAAAACAACGGACCTTGCAATATTTATGTTTATAGAAGAGATAATTTTTTCTGCATAAAAAACTGAATCCTGTGTTAACATAACTACTGGGTTAACAGCAACAGCAGCTCTAAGGGTAGGAGGTAAATATTCAGTAGAAAGATGAGCAACCTTTATGACATAAGAAATACGAGCATTCAAAAATGTATTTGAAATAATACCCATCACTCCCTGGAATAAACAATGGCATTGTTATTATATTCCGCTAACAATGTACCACATATGATTACAGGTATATATGATTGTGCTGACAGAGAACTGTAATATGGTGATTTGTGGGTTTGAGCGGGTCTTAATTCTTTCCCAGGGAGAAGAGTTATTGGACGGCCTTCCTGAGAGGGTGACAAATAAGACTAAAGACACAGTGCAGAGTGAGTGTTCAGCACGGAGACTGCAGATGTGCATGAGGTGGCTACCTCCCAGCCTGCCCTGGGGTCACAAGATTTGTCTCTCAGAAAATCTAATCCAAAATCTAGCAAATACCTCTTTTTTTTTAATGCATGGCATATGTATTATTACTGCTACAATTATTACCACGACACCTGGTTCCGACTGAGGTACCAATGCTGAACCTCAGTTGGAACTGGTGATAAGGTCAGACGGGACCAAAATTGAGCTTTCTGGCCATGCGCACTAGTGATGGGTTTGAAAAGGAAAGGATGCTTACTTGATGATGTTGAAATGATGTTATACCTATGGTGACATGTGGTGACGTCACCATAGGTATAGTCCCATAGTGACACATGAATTTTGGTTATATTAACAAATGGTAGAATTCCTGTTTCATTGCATTTGCCAGAAGTGGCGGTTTGAGTCTGTTTCTGTGTGAAAATGTCCTTGGGCTTCAGTGACAAACAAGGCAGTATCATTTCAAACAGTATGATTGCAATACAACATGTCCTTTCACTGCACTGAGACACTGCTGTGCCATTGTATGCTGCGCTTCAGTGCTAACACCCTCCTTCTGTTTGTGTAGAGGTCAAACAGCAGCTTGCAGAAATTAATACACAGATTTCCCAGCTGTCTAAAGACGTCCCGCTTGATGCTCTGGCTGACGTGTCCACCAAACTCGAGGACGTGCGAGGATACATCTACAAATATTCACCTGAGGTGAAGATGGCAGAAAGAAATGGGTAACTAACAGCTTCTACCAGAGATCACATTCTAATCTTCCGTCTCACTCAGAGAGAGTTCCCTGGATAAAGGATATACCAGCAAGTAAATGAGAGCAGGAACACCACCATAGGTGTTTTTATGCTGAGAGGGACATCTAGTGGTGGGAAATCATATAAACACCATTATCTCTGATTAAACTTTTTTTGTGCATGCATTGCATGTGTAACCTGGCTATGATTTATGAAAATACTGCTATATAAAGATTTTTTTTTTTAGGAAGTGTACCAGGGTATGAAAAAAGATTGTGATATTTTATAATCAATTGTTTCAGATATCCCACTATTTGCAACTATGTTGCTTTCCGAATCACTAGGACACACACTATTTAATAAGATGATTTTAAATAGGAACTTTGCTGATTCAGGAGGTACTGAGTTTCAGATCCTAAACTTTTCTGGGGCCTGTAGTTTTTGGCTTTTTTGCTGAACATTCTCTCTTGCCCTCAGCTGTCAAAGAGTGCAAAAATCACTTGACGGGTGTGCTTATGAAAACCCCAACACATTACAATAAGACAAATCAGAAAAAGTTGCACACTTGCCAGTTGACTGCTGAGATGAGAAATGACTTATCCACTTAAACCCTCCATTCCTGGGTGACTACGCCTGGTGCCTTTCGATTGGTCTGATTATCTGTTGTTGTCTGTTTGCCCAGCTGGATTGTGGGCCTGATTCTGAGCTGCCTGGTTCTGCTGGTGGTGCTGTGCAATGTCCTTGGCCTCCTGCTGGGCCCAATAGGCTTGAAGCCCAAAGCGGACCCCACCCACAGATCTAGCACTGCCCACTGTGGAGGAACCTTCCTGATGGCGTAAGTACGACTGTGACAAAGCTAATGCTTCAGACACCCGAAGGGTAACCACTCCTTAATTTGTTTAGCTGTGTATACATCATGAAATATGGGGACATCCTAAGGGAACAATGTTTGCTCCACAAAGTCTTTCCAAAATATCATATTCCTTGGCTTTTATATGCCCATGTAGAGAAATCTTTGGACCTAATGACTTCCATGAGAAGGTATACACTATGACACATTTTTAAGTAAAAATGCTTAAACACTAACATTAAAAACAAAAAAATCTATGGTAAGTAGCTTGAAACAAGCAAATCATTTATTATCTTTGGATCTCATCTGAAACTTCAAGCCTTTACTGTACTCCTTTTTAAGGCATCGGGACAAGAAACTGTTTCAAATATATAAAGTGTACAGACCATACTTTATATAGAGATCAAACGTTTAGGACTAGTCAGTAATATTATATAAATATCCAGCAAATTACTGTTTCAGGAATAGAAAAGGCATATTGGTAATGAAAGTCAATGTTTGGGTAATGAAACCCACACAATCAAGATAAAACATTACCTGCTTAACTTGTCTTTTTAAAATATATTTGCACATTGGAAAGAGGTACTCAAGAAAGGCATTGTTCAGTCTAAGGTGTTCTTTCAGTGCAGGGTAGTGTAAAAGGTAAATATTAGTGCACACTGAGCAAACAGTTTTGATCTTATGAAAGGAAGAAACACAAAAGAAAGAAATATAGAGAACCAACCTAATGATAAAAAATAAGTTCATTGCCATATATCAGTCTTAACTTGGTCTAATTTACTCTGTTTGTAGGGGTGTGGGGTTCAGTTTCCTGTTCTCTGTTTGTAGGGGTGTGGGGTTCAGTTTCCTGTTCTCTGTTTGTAGGGGTGTGAGGTTGGTTCCGTTTCCTGTTCTCTGTTTGTAGGGGTGTGGGGCTCAGTTTCCTGTTCTTTGTTTGTAGGGGTGTGGGGTTCAGTTTCCTGTTCTCTGTTTGTAGGGGTGTGGGGTTGGTTCAGTTTCCTGTTCTCTGTTCGTAGGGGTGTGGGGTTGGTTCCGTTTCCAGTTCTCTGTTCGTAGGGGTGTGGGGTTGGTTCCGTTTCCAGTTCTCTGTTTGTAGGGGTGTGGGGCTCAGTTTCCTGTTCTCTGTTTGTAGGGGTGTGGGGTTCAGTTTCCTGTTCTCTGTTTGTAGGGGTGTGGGGTTGGTTCAGTTTCGTGTTCTCTGTTTGTAGGGGTGTGGGGTTCAGTTTTGTGTTCTCTGTTTGTAGGGGTGTGGGGTTGGTTCAGTTTCCTGTTCTCTGTTTGTAGGGGTGTGGGGTTGGTTCAGTTTCCTGTTCTCTGTTTGTAGGGGTGTGGGGTTGGTTCAGTTTCCTGTTCTCTGTTTGTAGGGGTGTGGGGTTGGTTCAGTTTCCTGTTCTCTGTTTGTAGGGGCGTGGGGATCAGTTTCCTGTTCTCCTGGCTCTTTATGATCGTGGTGCTGGTGCTCTTCCTGCTTGGGGGGAACGTGTACACAGTGGTGTGTAAACCATGGCACAATCAGCAGCTCCTCCAGGTAAGGTCACACATACAATAAGAATGGCATACAAATTTGAGTACTTTTTTCGCCGAAAAGTGAGCAAAAAAATAAAAAGAAAAGGTTAAAAAGCTGATGCTCTGTAAAAAAAAATTTAATATGGATTAAGATTTCAGACATCTGTCTGTGTGTCTGTGTGCTTGTGCATCTATTTCTCTCATATTGCCTGTGCTTCTGTGAATCTGTGGGTCTGTGTGTCTGTGACTCTGTGTGTCTGTGTGTCTGTGACTCTGTGTGTCTGCTTTCATCTAGATCCTCGATACTCCAGGACTCATACCAGGGTTCCAGCTCTCGGGGACTCTGGGCCTGAAGACTAATTTGACAATCGCTGAAGTCTATGAGTAAGACACAGCACACACGGTTAAATAACATACAAATAGAGAGAATAAAGATTAACTGAGCTGTGAGATGCTGAACTCCATTAAAGGGCATCTAGGCTGATCCTCTGAGGAATTAAAACACAGGGAAACTGTTTGGTTGGATGTAATTAAGCATTTATAAGTAGTTAATTTTGAAATAATGACTAATTGTCTTTCCAGTCCAATTAAAGTTTAATTAAACTATAGTTTTTTTGGATAACTGTATGATAAACCAGTGATGTTTTAGCAGACCGCTCTTGGTGCCCTTTAAGCTCAATGCAGCATAAATCAGTGTGAGTAGTTCCGCATTAAAGCTGGGCATGTGGTTTTGCTATAAGTCCCAAAGTGACCCATTTCCTCTTCCTGCTTCCTGTTCTGTGTTCCCAGTGACTGCCGACAGAACAGTCCCCTGTGGACCACACTGAGCCTGGAGGAGATTATCAACCTGAACGACTTTCTCAATGTGTCCAAGGTACATTAAGAGTGTGTAGGCCGTCACCTGTGTGCCACACAAATTTAACTAGCATAAAACATGTCTAGAGTCTCCCCAGGTGTTCTCATGTCATACCCCTCATCATCTCCCTTCACTGGCTGCCTGTTACAGCTCATCAAGTTTAGAACCTTGGCACTAGCCTACAGAGCACTGAATGTTACTGTTTCGGCATACCTCCACTCAAACTTCTACCCCTTACATTTTAGCCAGATCACCTCCCTGTGTAGGTACTTCTCTCTGTCATGCAGGGCCCAACAGTGGTGGAACAAACTTCCTACGGGTGTCAGGACTGCAGACTCATTGGAGTGACCACTTAAGACTGCATCTGGACATGCTGGTCTACTTGGACGGTTATGTTAATTAAAATAATTCTGGGTGGTCACGTGCTGGTGATATACCGGTGTCACTACTCATCAGTGCTGGGCAGGACATGTGACCGGAGTACTGAGGCCCTTGTGCCTGTGTCTGCTCCTCAGTACACGGCGGAGATCCAGCAACTGTTCCAGCAGAATGAAATCACCCTGCCCGCCATCACCCTCCTGAGCCCTGAAACCCAGGCACAGCTGCGGAGCTTCTCCAGCAGGGCCGGCAGCATGGACTTCAGCCACGCCAAGCAGCAGGTCAGCTCGCCTGTCTCAATATCTATCTGTCCTCCGCCTCAAAGTTTCTGTTTGTCATCTGTTTCTGTCTTTCTGTCTTTGTCAGCCTGCCCGTTTGTCCGTCTGTACCTGTCTCCCTATTTCTGTTTCTGACTTCCTGTCTGCCTGTCTTGAGCCTTGATCGCATTGACACAATGCGATGCCTTACGGACGTCATTCATTTTCATTGGAGTTCATGACATGCTCTGGTTGCGCAGTCTGATTGTGGTCTCCCATGGTCTTTTACTATGATTTTTCATTGACCATAGCTTATTACCATTAAATTGACTGAGCTACTTCATTTTAAACAGGGTATTTAGTATTCTAAGTGTAAAAAACAGTAACTGTGGTTGATAACAAATATTTTAAAATATAATTTATAAAGTTTGTAATCAGGAGGCAGTTGGAGCAAGATGCGGTCAGTAATTACAAAGAGTGCTTTATTTTTTGTTTTTCAGTATATTCTCAGATTAATTGGAACAAATATACAGCACTGCACTGGTTCTTAATTATCAAGACAAACATATTGTGCTGTGCCATTTGGTTTTACACTGATGTATATGGGCTTTTCATTTTTCAGCTTAACAACATCACCAGGACAAATCTGAACTCCACTGCTGACAAATTGGATAGTTTTGCTGCAAACCAGGTGAGTGGCCCTTTCTCTCTGCTATCCTGGTCCATTGTGCTGTCAATTACATTTTTTTGGTTGTGTGGTCTTGCCAAATATTGTAGATTTGTGGGTGGATTTTCATTTTATTGTTAATAAAGAAATTTAAAAGTGAATTTCTCTCTCACATACTCTCTCTCTCTCTCTCTCTGTCTGTCTCTGTCTCTGTCTCTGTCTCTCTCTCTCTCTCTCTCTCTCTCTCTCTCTATCTCTTCTTTCTCTCCATCCTCAGAGCAGCACCACTGTACGGGGGCAGCTGCAGCAAGAAGCTGCTGAGATCCGGAGCATCCAGGGCCAGTTTGAGCGCTCCGTCCTGCCTAGAGTGGTGCGTCTTCCTCTGCTTTATGGGATGTGGTCTGGCTGCCTAGCTGCAGCAGAGCCCCCTGGTGGTAGCATTTAGAATTGACATCCAGTGAAAGTGCACAGTCGGATGTACAAATCCTGTGAAAATGTATAATTCCCATGAGAAGGCCAACTCCCTTTCAGCAAAAAAACATTCACTACATGTTAAAATATGACTATGTGTGTTTTTGTAAGAGCAAGGGTGTCCTAAAAAGTGTGATTTCTGTCTTTAAAGGCAAATCTTTTTTTGTTGAGCATTCATGGTTTGGAGTGCATATACTCTGTCTTGACTTTGATTTTGTGGCTATTTATCATAGGTGTACGGTATGCAAAATTTTATCACTCCTATAATCTATTGAGTGGTAAATGTGGCAGGAGTAAGGATGGTCATATGCATCACTGAATAGCAAAGCCCAGCAGAATGCAAACACTACAGAAACTTCCACTGAGCCGGAGCTGAACGAGACCGTGCTTACACAGTGACTTTTGCCTTTTCAGAGGGATCTCAACACTACTGTCCTGCTTCTCGAAGCCAAAGCCTCAGAAGTGAATGTAAGTGCCGTCATTCAGAGTCCGCAAAACACTCAAGTCACTCAATGGTTATTCTGCCAATCATTAATACTGCCATCCCGTGCCGCGTCTCTGTGTTCAGTACTGTTCGCACAGTGGGAGCGGTGTTCAGGATGGTCGGGAAAGCAGACCATTGTGCTCGGACTTAATGTGACATCACAGTGTATGCGATTCACCCACTGATGTGGAGAAATAACTCGCCTCGTCGTGCCTCCTTGTCCTTCTTTCCCCTTCAATCCATTTTCTAGAAAACTGTGGGTGTTGTGCTGAGTACAGTAAATGCTGCCCAGGACTTCTTGGACAGAAATTCTTCACAAGTTGTAAAATCGGTGAGTAATACTGCTGAATAACTCTCTCAGGACAACCAGTGTAATCAAGTAGAAAAATGCCCTGAAATTATTTTTTTTTTTTAACAAAAAAAAAAAACATGCCAGCAGGCACAAGAGGTCTCAGATTCCTATCTAATGTTCAGCTTTCCCAGTTGTTATAGTTTGTGTGTAATGTGGGCAAAGCAAGTAACCATATTGACAATTACAGATTGTCAGGTACAATTACAGGTCTTTCAGCTTTAATGAAAATTCTGTAAATTCCCTCCCCATTGTAAAACAATGGCACCTTTACCACCCTAATAGGATGCAGATTTTGACTGCATTAATCAATGCTGTTACTCTCACCCTGTGATGTAACAGCAAGAGGAGGAGGGGTGTTACTAAACAAACCCACACAGACATCACATGCTGTTTGCATTTCAATTATTCATTTACAATCCATAACATCATCAAAATTAATAGGTATTATTTTGTAGTTCAAACTCCTGTGTTTTGCTGAACAATGCTGTATGTAGACCTACCATTGGTAGACAAGTATGCGTATCTTTATTCCTGTTACCACATTTTGGACCTGCACTCATAAACACATTTCGACACTGCTACCATAATTAAAGGAAAGTTCAGTCATACCATATTACATATTTATACACATATTCCAAGAGATTCAGAATGCTCCTACCATTTTGCTTGAAAAGGGCACATGTGATGTCACAGTATTAAGTGTTTATTTTCCCTATTCCCTTTCCAAGGTAACGCAAGCATTCCTGGATTGCCAGATAGGATACGTCACAGCATTTGCTGACTGGGCAAATAAAACGGTATGAACGTCTACCATTGAATTTACTGGTCGCTGCAAATTACATCAGAATGGAAAGTGCCCGTTGGATTGTACGTAATCAGTGACATACTTTAATAGATAAGCTGTAAGGCAGGTCTAACCTTTAATTTTAGGCATATGCTAATCTGTTGTTTCTTTAGCTTGATGGTAAAAGGGTTACTCAGTGTTACTCCTGTGATGTCCTTATTCTTACAGTTGACATGTCTTTGCACTTTATGAATAATGTCACAATGGCAATGTACAGAGGATTATTAATAAATAATATCAAACAATAAATAAACCCATTATGAGGTGAAGAATGATAGTTTTCTTTGTTCTATGATTCATGCCTGCATCTGGGATGTGTTTGTTTCTTATTTTTCCTGATTTATCAGGAAACACTGATTTTCAGGAAATACTGGGTGTCAACCAGATGCAGAGGATTTGAGTTTTTTTATGGGTGCACACAATGGTCTGAAACTCAGCCTTACCTGATTAAGCAGAAGAAATCAGATCCTGCGTTTCCAGTTGTTGAGGATGCGTTTAACAGGGTGATTTTTCCGGCCTGTTGCAGATCACAGGGCAGCTGGGGCGCTGTGGGCCGCTGGCAGGGGCTGTAGACGCTGTGGAGGTGATGGTCTGCTCATACCTGGCCGAGTCTTTGGTGAGACCGTCACCCTGAGCATGTGCAGTGTATATCCTCACAAGTAACATTTCTGGCTCCAGGAAACTTGTTCTTTACCGAGGGCCTGGTTTTGTCTTAATTGTTCGTTGTACCCCCACTACCCCAAGCTCTGACTTTAACTGCTTCTGCCATCGTTTGCATTTTCCGATTGCCCTATTAACTGGCTGAGGTGTGTCTTGTCTGCCCCTCCCCCCTCTAGAACGCCTTCTGGTTCAGTCTGGGCTGGTGCATGATCTTTCTCATCCCCAGCATCATCCTTTCCGTCAAACTGGCCAAATTCTACAGGAGAATGACGTACACGGATGCTTTTGAGTGAGTGCCAAGGGCCTCGGTGGCTGCTTGGTGTCTGATAATCTGTGCCCATAAGCCTCTGCCCGTGTCTGTGCCTGTGCTCACTCACCTCTGCCTCTGTCCCAGGAACCACATACTGATGAACCACATCCCACAAGCGTCCATGAAGCCGTACTGAGAGGCAGGGGAAGGGGTATTCTACGAGCCCCCTCACAACTCGCTCATTCGTTCATATATCACTATTCATGAAGCCTGAGGGACGGAGGACTTCCGCTGACACGTAGACTGCGCAGGCGTGTTAAACGGGCAATGGTAGGGAAACCACGATGCCCAAGGCCCTGAGGAAAGCGTTCAGGTCACGTTCGAGTTTGTGAATGTGTGAGTGCTGTCAGATGAGGCCTACCTTAGCCTTTGAAAGGTTCTGGCTGGTCGTTGCAGTCACACATTTCATTTATTTTGTGTACAGTGAGAACACTGAAAAAAGTATTTTTTTACTATTGTTAAATGTGCTTTCTAACTTGATTTGTTATGATCCTAAATTATTTGCTTTGATGATTCTGAGAAAATGTTTGTACCATTGCTTTCAATTAATGAGTATTTTTAACTAGTCTTTTTCAAAGGTCCGTCATACACATAATGTATATGTGGTCATTTTAGACAGCTGTGCCAAATTTGTAATAAAAATACAACTGCGTTATTTTCCATGCTTTTTGAAACCAACTTTTATCTCTTATTTGGAATTTCCCTGTATCTTCAAGGATACAAGCAGGTTTCACATAGGAGATAAAGGACATTACAGAAACTGTGTGTCCAAACTCACCTGCAGCAGCTAAGGAAATTGCTGACCCTAACTTGACGCATTTGCTGTCTTCTGTCCGTCAGGGATGGTCAGAGGTGAGGATTAACTCAGGGCTGTATTTTCGCTCCAATACTTTGATGTTTTTATTTTATTGAAAGAAAGTGTTAAATTTACTACCTTTTTAAACATGTGACAGGTGAAATATTGGAATTGACATTAATTGTGTTCGCTCTGGTTGAGAAAAGAGGCATAGGCCCACTCGCCTGCAGGATATGCTGTGTGTTTCTTGCGTGCGTGTGCATGCATGTTACTGCCTAGCAACAGTTTGGCAGGATCCATGTGCCTTACAACAGTCAAACAGAAATTAGGCTAGTTGCAGTATGCTTAGCCATTGGCATGTGGTTAGCTAGTTGCAGTCATACCAATGGGGAGGGGGTATGCAAGAAAACACAGCAAATAATGTAAGCGCGATCCTGTGCTCTGTTCTGACACGGAATGGATGGACATTTTTCTACAGTCTCCCCATTTTATGGGAACAAAAGTAATTGGACAATGGGCTGCTCGGCTGTTTCTTGGCCAGCTGTGTGTTGTTGCTTCATTAGTTCATGCAAAAAGGTCTATAGTTGATACTAAGTGTGGAATTTATGTTTCAAGTCTATTGTCTCTCAGCATGAGGACCAAAGGACAATCACTGCCAGTACAATAGGCCACCATGGGGTGGAGAAATCGGAATAAATAGTCATAGCCATAACATTGGATGTGTCAAAATCAATTCTGTAACGATAACTTTTTTCATAAAATAAATGAAATAATGATTTTAAAAATGTGTTTTGTGTTTATTCAGATTCCCTTTGTCTATTATTACATTTTGTCTAAAGATCTGAAACCATTCAGTTTGACAAATATGCAATAATAGAGGAATTCAGGAAGGGGCCAAATACTTTTGATGATGGTGGTGAGCGTTGTCTAACATGTCGGTCCCAAATCTCCCATAGGTGTTCAATTGGGTTGAGGTCTGGTGACTGTGAAGGCCATAGCATGCGATTCACATCATTTTCATACTCATCAAACCATTCAGTGACCCCCTCGTGCCCTGTGGATGGGGACACTGTCCTCCTGGAAGATGACATTACCATAATAATGACAAGCACAGTCAGCTCAAATGTACGCTTTATATACACTTATGAGGTGTTTAAAAATTCTAGTTTTATGTTCTCTACATTTTTTTATTCTCACCAGTTGTCATTAAATAACACATAAATATACATCTATAGACACAGGTGTAAAAATAATGATACAAAAAGAGATATCCATTGAGTCCATGAAAAGGCAGTAGCCGCTAAGCAACGATTCTGTAAATTTCTGCAATAAACATGGTCCTCCTTTTTTCAAGGTTAACCTAGAGAAAAACTGTCAAAGCACTTTCTCTGTAACGCAAGCACACACAAAACAAGCTCTTTCAAAAACGCAACATAAATACCTACACAAATGTATGCCACTGAATGCAGTTATGCAAGTGTCAATTAACCCTCATTTTGCCCTCAGGCCAAAAATGACCCTTTTCTGAGTTTAACAGCAGTGAAATCGCCCTAAATTTAAGTGTGGAATTGCATGACTTCTCATAGAGTGACCCTGCCATTAGAAAAAGTTAAACACTGCCATTTTTATAAAACTGGCACCCCATCGAGGTACAAAGATTGTCTTATGAGTCTTTTTTTTAACCCTACAATTATGATACCACAATCTATGTTAAGTGCTGCACATCTATTACAAAAAAACAGGTATGATGTGTGTTTTGTCGTAAAAAAGAGAGGTGCAGACTGAAGAAATACAGTCTGTCTGGACTGTGAAGCAATAATGACAAGCAATCAACCAGAAAAGCCAGCTTCAGGTATCCCTAAGGTGTAAGTGAATATAGACATTTCTTGTAAAGCCACACTTCTATTTTAAAAATGTACAAATTAAGAATATCTACTCTTAAGTGAGAACCTTCTACCCCCCCCCCTCAAAAAAAAAATTTCTCAAAATAAATCATCAAAAGTAATATTCACTGTGATGGGCTCTGACAATACAAGACTTTGCACAGATTTTTTTAACTTTGGAATGGAAAGTCCTTTGTCTTCCTTTGCAAAGGTGGGGCAGAGGTTTAAATGCTCAGTAATGACCCTCCCTCACAAAAAAGGGAGAGAGGAGTCATCCAGATAGCTAGTGGCACCAGTGGAGGGGTTTAGAGGTGAGGGGGCTGAGGCATCACACTTGCCCCAGAGGACATAGTGTTCTGTATGTGGTCATGGAGGTCCATGGCACGATCCGTCAGGGCCCTGGGCAGCCCTTTGGCCTCACGGGGGGGAGTGGGGGGAGGGCAATACGGAGACTGGAGGATGTCCACATACCTCCAGCTGGGCCTGGTCTCTCTCTGGAGCACTTTGCGCAGCAGGGGTTTGAGGAAGCCTATGGTGAGCTGCGTGCTCTGGGCCGGGTAGGGTGCCCCGCCCTGCACGGAAGCTGGAAGGTTCTTCAGCACTATATCGAGGATGCTGACCATTGTCAGGTCTTCAGGGCACAGAGCCCAAAGCAGATCTAGATTGGGGTCCAAGTCCTGGTGCTGTGTCACCTCACACAGCAGGGCTGTGAAGATCTCCTTGTTGAGCAGAGGGCTCTGCCGGCTGAAGCTTTGGGCCACCTGGGTGACGCGCCCCCACTGCTGCCGGCGAATCAGGATCCACAGGGCCTGCATGACCGCATTGGGCCTCCGACTGCAGAGTAGCAGCTCCACCTCCAGGTCCCAAAACTCCCCGTTCCCGGGGAGCACAGAGAGAGCCCGCTTATACAGAGGTGCGCTCCCTGGGGTCTCCTCTACCAAACAGCTCCAGGAAGAAGAAGAGCAGGAGCTGGCCTGCTGCTGTGCCAGCTCCACGAAGCGGGGTAGCCAGCAGGGCCGGAAGCGGAAAAAGGAGCGGCAGAGGAGCTCAAAGACGGGCACGGCTGCGTTGGCAGCGGGATCGCTTGGCTGGGGGTGGAGGTTGGCAGCCTGGGCAGGGTAATGGGTGGGGCTCAGGGCTGTCTTCCACACCTCAGAAGGGGCCTCAGCTGACAGGGATCCATCCCCCTTGCAACGAAGCTGGAAGACAGACTGCAGTGCCTGCCAGGCCTGTGACGGGAACGTGCTGAAGATGCGATTCAGATAGAGCATGTTCTGCCTGTCCATCTCAGAGCTCAGCAGCCTGCTCACCTCCTTCTGTACTAGGGTCTCACAGTGGCCCTCCAGGTCCCTGTCTGAGGAGCCCACCACTGCCATCTTCAAGTCCTCTAGAGCCACTAGACTCTGCAGCTTGGTTTCCAGCAACAACCGCAGCTTAGAGTAGCTCCCGGCTTCCAGTGCTGGGTTGTTGCCGGTCTTTTTGCTGCTCAGGTAGTCTCTGAGGATGGAGGAGAGGGCAATGGGGGCTTGGAACAGCTCGCAGCTTTTTAGCTTCTCCACAGTAAGCTGGGTGCTACTCAGACTCCTCTGCTGGTAGTACCTGCAAGCCTCTTCAAACACAGCCTCCACCAGGACTGAGCCCAGTCTGAGACATTCGGAATGACCCACAAGTTTTTGACCAGACTCCAAGTCCCTGTGTCTAATCACAAACAGCCCAGATTCACACAGAAGGTGAATGGTGCAGCTCTCCAGGCAGCTGTCAAAGAGGACCCCCCTTGTTTTCAAGGATATTTTTTCTAGCTCCAAGCCGCACCGGACGTCGATAAGATAGAGGGTGCTTTTGAGTGTCAGGGCCAGCACATCCCCGTGGATGCTTATGCTGCTGTCAGCACCACAGCTCGGCAGGCAGTTGTCAGCCAGCTTGTAGACCTGCCGCAAAACTCCGTCATTCTGCAGCACGCTGACCCAGCCAGAGCTGAGGAGGAGCAGCAGGCCGCCATGTTCCGCAGGGGAACAGGCGCATATTTCCACGGGGCTAATAGTTGACCGTGCACCCATACACTCTGATATCAGTACCTTGAAATCAGAGTCCTTGCTAGTCAGCTTGTGTTTCCTCATAAGGGCCCCCTGGCAGGCACTATTGACAGCTACTGTGCCGTACTGCAGGGACCATGTGAGAAAGACCTTGGTAATGCCACCAGCAAGAGAATTCTCCTTAACCTCCGGCAGCAGATAAGCATTGTCTCCTGAGGTAATAACTCTATAACAGGGGTTGCTGTGCAATAAGACTTTAGCTCCTCCTAAACGAACACATACATCCCCTATCTCGTAATTTCGTTTGCAGATACAGTACCTGAATTTACTGCCAGTAGCGTTGAGAGCTGAAGAGCTCTTGGAGGGGTCTCTCTCTTCGCACCAGATAATGCAAGTGGCGCTTGCGCAAACGGAGAAGATTTTTGCTCTTGGGCTTTTACACAAATCCGAAGTCTGTAGCAAATTCCAGCCTCCTTTTCGCTCGGAGTACTTCCAGAACTCCGTTTTTCCATTCTCGAATACCACCGCCAGAACAGCTGAATCACCGTCCCTGCTGCCACATTCCAAATAGATAAGATCAGAAAGGGGCACTGTCCTCGTCAAGCCTGAATCTAGATGTGTTTTGTCTTGTATTACACGAGTTCTTCGACATTTGTCAAAAGTTATAAGTTCAGTCTTAGCTTTACGGCGAATAGCATGTATGTGATGTCCATCTGGACTAAGGCGAATGTCGAACAGTTCGTTCTTACTTGTAACATCTGAATAACATCGTTTTAAAAAGTCACTTAAATCTTTACCTCCGGTAAAATCGTTAAAGTCTGTTAAAAGTTCCACAGTAAGCCGTTTCATGTTTACAATGCGGACGAAGAAATGTTTTACAGGGAAGGAGAAAATACATTGAATTCTGAATTCCGAGCGTAGCTTCAATGTGACGTGAATCCCGTGAGAATGCTGCTCAGGAATTTCATGCTGTATTATGTCCGCTTGTTCTCTTTCAAGGAAACTGTATTCCAGGTTCGTAGCTAACTTAACAACCAGGCCATATTTAATGTTCATTTGATTTATCTGTAGCTTGGATGCTAACAATCGTTCTCTAGCTAGCTACACATGATTCGTTCACCTTTGACATCAAGTTTGTCTATATCCGGACACTATTTGTTTTTAACCACCAAGGAGGAGATGAGGAAGGACAGTCTGTATTTTGTCACATATACTCGAAATACACATATAAGTATAGCCTATACATTAACGCTATCAGATGGCAAAGAAGACAGAACAACGCTCGTCTTTTCAATAAGCCAAATTAACGTTACAATGTTTACAAGTACTTCCGGGTAGAAACCTGGCATCGCTTCCACAAATAACCTCAAACTACCTAGATCTGACGTTATGAGGAAGCGTAAATCTTGTGTCGGGGGCTTTTCTGTGAATATTGAGAGTGTGGAAGGGAATTGGGTTTTTTCGATTGCGATCACTCTAGGGGTTTCGTCATACTTGTATGGTTATACACTTTGTTGTACGTCGCTCTGGATAAGAGCGTCTGCCAAATGCCTGTAATGTAATGTAATGTAACAAGAGCAAAAGTTCACAGCTCAATCATGGTGTCTTCAGGCATGTAAAATCAGGTGGTCAGGTGATGGCTGATATAAGATTCCTCATCAGCCAAGAATTAGCCATACTTGGTGCCACACTGGCCATGCCCCCTTCCTCAAAGGCAGATGGCAGCTCCTATAGCATGCTGTGGAGAGAGCTTGTCAGCTCTATGCTTTACAAATACACACGAATGAGAGAGCAAAAGCGATCAAATGAAGAACTTTTCTGGTTTCAAAAACACTCTCACTCTTGTTGCACTATCTAGTGACATTTTGACAATTTGTGCAGCCCTGAGTAATCTGAAATCTAAACTCATAAAAATAAATTAATTTTCAGGTCCTCAGGTCGATGTGAAACATTAAAACATTTAATTAATTTGCTTGATGACACGTAAATCACTTTTGATATTTTTAGAAATACATGTCTTATCATTAAATGATAATTGGGCTTATTTTCAACAATGCAAGTAACATTTTATACATAGGCTGTCATGTGTATTTCATATTTAAATGTAATGCTTTTTCAGACTAATGAGAAACCAATTGAACAGACCCATTTACAATGTGCTTCATTACCATTTTCAATCTAGATCTTTACCTCACTTTTTCATTGCACATCCAGAGTAGTAAAAAAACAACAAAGTGTCACTGTACAGAATATTTACGAAGCTCACTGTATGTTCATGGGGCATTTTGTGGTCTGGAATTTGCACTGAGGAAATGTTGTCATACACAACTGTAATGCAATTCCCTTATGGAAAAGGCCACACCAGAGCAGATTATTGTCCAACAGGGGGATGGGGGATACATCAGCAAACAAAACTGTTACTCAGTGTACAAGCAAAATTACCAATCACACTACATTACCCGAACAGAAGGAAACAACAGTGGCTCCAAAAAGTATTTGGGCCCCCTTGAATTTTTGCACATTTTGTTCTGCTACAGTCATTTCAGAATGCATTTACTTGGGATTTTTTTGTTTGATGCAAAGTACTGTATTTTGTCAAAGTGAAAAGGTATTGTTTTGAAATGTTTGTGTAAGTAATAAAAGACAGTTCCAGTTTGCATATGTATTCAACCCCCTTGCTTCCTTTTAGTTAATCAGAGATAAGAAATGCAAATATGCTATCATGAAATTATTTAACAAAATAGTGTTCTCGCCCTATAAAAAGAGGTAACATATTACAAGATTATGAATGAATGTTATTCATAAAATTTGAATTAACTGCATCTCTTACCCGATCCCTTGTACATACAAAGAAGTTCATTTTAAGAATCTGACTAATATATATCCTGCTAATGAATTCCTGAGTCTAAAATTTAATCTGGAAATCACTGACTGTCAGAATTGTAACCAAGACATAGAAACAAGCAAATGTGCAACTATTCCAACCAACCAAACCATTCAACCATATGAATGTGAAGTTTCAAGTGATTTCTGGATCTCAGTCCAACACTGGATCAAAGTATCACTTTGGCTACATAAATGTACATTTATCAAAAGCTCTCTAAGTTTCAAAAAATTGATTTTGTGTTCTTGGAAAAACTGAAAATAATTATTAAGTACAAATATGCCCTGACTCTTGATACATTACTTACAGATTTTGACTTTCTGACCCCTTTCATTGTATTTTTTTATTGATATCGGTTTGACGAAAAAAACATATGATTGCTCATCTCGTACAGATTTTGTGTAATTATATGCCTTGATGCTTTTGTATTGAATGAATGAATGAATGAATAAATAAAAGTTAGCCAGTTACCAGCTTCCAGATGCAAAGGAGACGAGAGGACCAGAAAGGAAGGAGATATAGCTATATTACATTACATGTGTTTTTAAACCACTCAAACGCAGACATACGCTAATGAACTGCAAAAAAAAAAAAAAAAAAAACGTGAATAATTCTTTTTAATGTGCACGCCACTTTAAGAAACCATCATTCACATTGTACAGCGCATGCGTAAATCCGGGTATTTATTGTAAGACAAAAACATCACAAGACAAATAACACAGTTTTTATATTATAAAATACAATAGGTACATGTATTATAATTCTGCAGCTAACTATTATCATTTAGATACTTAAAAGTAAATTTCTATAGCATTTCATTAATTCGCTTGTGTTTTCAGTTCTGTCTAGCCGGTTGTAACCGGTTTAAACTAGTATGGTGATTCTGCGCAGTAGGTGTAAACAGGAAGAAGCGATGGAAAATTTCAGCTAAATTTAAAATGAGTCGCGGAATGTTGGATAGGAAACAAAATTACATAAATTCAAGCATTGCGGTGTCAGAAATACAGTATTATCGTCTATCGACATCATAACCCTCGAATGTGATATTTGAAGTTACTGTGTAATTGCGTCCTGTTTTATTGCTTTGCTTGCGTCCTACATTGAGAGACGAAACTCTAGTTTAGCCCGCTAGCAGGATATGATTCTGAAGGATTTATAAGCCGAGTTATCTAAACCAGCCGTATCAAATGCTAGGGATAGCTAATATTGTTATACGAAAAATACCCCATGTATGTCTAAAGTTAGTACTGCCGTTATTTCTTTTCGGAGCTGAGAAGGTGCCGATAATATCTTGCTAGTTGATTTGCTACCAGTCGCTATCTAAGCTAGTTTGCCCGCAGCAAATTAGCTAGGGCACTACGGTAATTGTTTTCGTTTAGCATTTCGATACAATAACATTATTTAGTATTACTTTCACGTATAATTTAGAATTCGGTTGCTGACGTAAAGAAATGGTTCAAAAAGATAAGTCTGTGGAGGCCTCCCAACCAGACGGGGAGCCGAACGCCAACCCGGGGCCGACTGAAGCGGCCGTAGAGGCACAGGCGGCGGTTGAGGAGCCCAGTATTGGGGTTGAGATAAGCGGCCGTCGAAAATTTATCAGCGGCGTGGTGGAAGGTGAGAAAACAAACTGCATTGTTCAATAACGTTATCTGGGTTGTGGTCTGAATTGCATGGGTAGGCTGTGTAATTTTAATTTCCCATTAAGTTTTTATACTAGCTAACATATAAAAAGCTATATTTTGAGCCTACGATGGTGCTCAATTTGGGGATAAGAACCGAGACTGCAATGTTGCCGTTGTTGATCACTACGGTGGTTTGCTGTCGTGTCTCAATTGTGTGGTTTTTACATTTTTGTGGTGGTCGACATCTACTGGTTGAAACATGAAGCCTCCTGTGTAATATTCTGCAAGGTAACATGTAGTATATAGCCAACGCCACTAGTGTGTTTTTATATTTTTAGACTAAACATTGATGCGTATTTTATCTCTCCGAAAAATCAAATGCCTTTCCGTCATATATCGTTGTGCCTCTTAGAACGTGCATACTGTAACATTTTGGCACCTTTGTAGTTTATTGGACTTAATTTTTAACTTCACAAGCGCTGGTGAAATTCACCTCTACTAATCCGGACATGTATAGACAACATATTGATATTTGTTTTTCATACGGTAAAGCACTATTTAATATAAGTAGTGGACTTTTGGTTTTTGGGTGCCCCCGACCCGACCCCCCCCCCCACACACACACACACACACACATACACCACAGACTACCACCACATGTATATTTCAGACCTGTGGAAAACACTGATGTATTTGACTTCTCTGTTCATCCAATTCCACGTGTCTCAGTTTATCAATGGATTGACCTACATTCACTGTGTTGATGTAATTGGTTAGCTAATATAGGCTAGTTCCTGAAAAGTGGGTGGGATTATGCCGCTATACTACACTGTTTTCGCCTGGCCTGCGTTAACACCTTAACATAGGTTTCTGAATTTTTTACACAGGAAAAATAAACTCGGGAAAAAATACAGGGATTATAATGGGCGATGACCCAGACTTAAAGGACAACAAAATAATTAATCTGGTTTCTTGCTGCCAATGGCCTTCGGTGTCTGACATTTCTGTTGTTTAGCGGCATAATCCCACCCACTCAAAGACATGCCTGTTAGGTGCGCTCCTGCAGTTGCCCTTGACCAAGGCACTGGCCTTAGAACTAGAGTTGGTCCCCAGGCTCTGCACTGTGGCTTCCCCCTGCTCCTAATTAATTAGGATGGGTCAAATGCAGAGGACAAATTACCCCACAGCGTTCAATAGAAGTATATATATATATCTTTAATGATCATAGTATTGACACAACCATTGGTAGGATTGCTGGAATCACAGAGAAAGCACTTAATTTGAATGAAAAGTTGAAAACTTTTGTTGAGAACTTGCATTTTTTTTTATTTATCTGAATGCAAGTGAATTGCTGTAAAACATAGTTTGTGACATGACCTCTGTTTTAAAAAAAAGTGCAGCATTCCATAGGCGTTTCATGGGCGACCTCTGTTTTATGCTCTTCTGTGTTTTCTAGTGCCAAGATGTTGCTTTAGTCTTGATGATGTAGGATTTCAACTTTTCAAAACCTTTTCCCCCCACTGTCTTCAGAAGGAGGTCCCAACTGAAATTAAACTGGCTTTCTCACTTGCTTTTACTAGGCCTATATGTTTGATAAACCAGTGGCAACAAAACAGAGTGCACAGACAGGGAAAGCTGACCCATTGCTGCCCTTGTGGAGGTCAAATTAGAAGTTTGGTTCTGTTTCACAGAGGAAATGTACTAGCCATCATATGCCCAATCTGAAACTATTCTGTTTTAACCTTGTAAGCAAGCCATTTTGGTCAGTCGCAGTAGCATTCTGCTGAAGTGTAAAGAAATGGCTGATGTAGAAAGAATGAATGTGTGTGACAGTGAAAAGGAATTTGTCTTTTTTGTTTGAAATGGCAGGCTTTTATGGGAGACCATGGACTATGGAACAAAGAAAAGAGCTGTTCAGGAGGTATGTGGGTTGTTGTGTTTTTTGGTAATCATAGCGTGTTTTTTTTAAAGTTGCGCACTCTTAGGACAGGATGTTACAAGTTCCACTGTAAATGTTGCATTCATAATAATGCTATAAAAAATGAAGTTGTTTTGTTATTTTTCATAAAAATGTAAAACACAAAACTGATTGCTTCAGTTTTTTTTGGCGATTTGAAATTTCAGCTGTGTGTATTGTAAGACTTATTAATTATAATTAATTAATTATATTTTCCAGGCAACAAAAATGGGGGTTGAATACATACCTTTATGCTCCAAAAGATGACTACAAACACAGGATGTTTTGGAGAGAAATGTATTCTGTTGAAGAAGCAGGTAGGACAG
Organism: Anguilla rostrata; assembly: GCF_018555375.3. NCBI lineage: Eukaryota > Metazoa > Chordata > Actinopteri > Anguilliformes > Anguillidae > Anguilla > Anguilla rostrata. Next base: position 21,117,123 of record NC_057950.1, on the reverse strand, counting down.
ACCCTACAGTTTTGTCAGCTTGATTTTAAGATGATACCCAAGATCAATAATTTTTCTCATAATATGGCATGCTATACATCCAAAGGAGAGTTCATGTGTTACAGCTTTACATTAACCTTACATTAACCTTACACACATATGATTTTCACCCATACAACAAGGCAAGGACTCAGAATGCTTAGTGTTTTGTTAATATTTTTAGCATTAACATTGTTGCAATTTACTCATTTACACAAAATTAAGTGTATAGCCTAACTTTTGACGTAAAGCCTAACTTTAGACATAACTCTATAGTCATATTACTTTTCTAATGGTTATGTCAAGATATGGGCGAGTAATGAGTCTGTGAACTTCACCTGAACCTGTGAGCTTTTCACCATTATGCATATTAATCCCATACTGACATATTAAAAGTGATGAACCACCCTAAAGGATTGGCTCAGTAAAAATTCTGTCTGTCTTGTGCAGCCTTACCAAGTGTGCCAATTATTCTGGACTGACTGACTGAAAAGCGTAGTTGCATTATGCAGTGTAATGCAAAAAATGTTGTTTAAATGCCTTGTACTGAACATCTGTCACTGTAACTAATATGTCTTCCTTATATGTTTGCTTCTTTCAGAGCAACTCATGACTCTGATTGGTGCTGCTAAAGAGCATGGCATAGAATTCATTTATGCCATATCCCCTGGGCTGGACATCACATTCTCCAACCAGAAAGAAGTGTCCACACTCAAACGCAAGTTAGATCAGGCAAGGACAGTTTCTTTACAGTGTAATATCTAAATGCTGTATTTTCATTATGTGAATGCACGCTTCTGTGAATGGCTCCATTTCCTTTAAGGTGTGCTACTTTCCTCAAAGATGAGTTTCCCTTGTGCATTCTGGTATATTAAGCGTGAGCATGCACTATAGCAATGTTTCTTAACCGCGGTTCTGGGGACCCAGTGTGTATGCTGGTTTTTGTTAAATCTCCTGATCAATTGAGGTTGTTGAAAATGTGTTCCAAGTTCTGCCTTAATTTTGTGATTAAATTCATTTAAACGCAATGCAGTTTTAATTGAATCAATAAAAAAAATAGAACTTCTTTCAATTGAAATTATTTGCTATATAGTTCATGCAGCCTAGTAAATGCATGCATAAGTTGGTGTGACTGATTGAAATTCCTTGGATGTGAATGATTTTTTTTCGGGTATACATAACCATTTATGGCTTAATGTGGATTTAACAGATGTAAAAAGTCTAATCAAGAACTATAAGCAGCTCATTACAATACATACTTTGTTGCTTTGTTACTGTACACAAACTAGCCTACATAGTGGGTCCCCAGGACCAGGGCTGAGAAACATTATTGAATGAATTGACAGAAATATCTGTTAATGAAAAGATAAAGTAATGAATTAATCATTTAAGTGCAGTGTAATAATAATAATGCACTTATAAACTGCTCATTTTCTGCAATTTGTGTTCATTCGACATTTATGTCTTAATGTCTCTGAAGATTGCACTGTGACTTTATAACCATATTTTTTTCCCTTGCAGGTGTCACATTTTGGTTGCCGGTCATTTGCCTTACTCTTTGATGATATTGACCATAACATGTGCCCTGCGGACAAGGAAGTGTTCAGCTCTTTTGCGCACGCCCAAGTGTCCATCACCAACGAGATCTTCCAGTATTTGGGAGAGCCAGAGACATTTTTGTTCTGTCCTACAGGTATGGATTTGAATTCAATTTAAAAATAATATCACAGGGAGCTTTTGAAACAAACGTTTCCAGATTTAAATGAACATGGGTATATTTAAGCACAATGTACTGCTGCTTTGTAGTTGAACTGTTTTAGGTAGGGATGGCCCAATATGAAAATTATGGGCCAATATCCTATTGTTCAAACAACATAACAACATCAATGCAGGTATCAATATTTTGTTAGTTATCCTAACACTTTATTCGATCCACAGTTTGTCTGTTCGACCACAAGCTATGCTCATAATAGCTAGGCCTGCGTGTTGTCAATTAAATTGTCAAACATAATGACTGCAGGGTATGTAGTGTTGTATCAAGAGTAACCTACAGTGTAATATTGTATCAAGTTGATACAAATATACGGCCTTCAGTGTGATGTTCTGAGAGTAAATACAAATGTATAGACTACAGTGTGTTATTGTCTGGAGAGCAAATCCACACACACACGTACACACACACACACACACACACACACACACACACACACTATTATATATATATATATATAGCTTGCAATGCAACATTGTGTCAAGCGTAAATATATCACTTGGTTTTAATGTGTGGCATTTATTTTTGTTTCTTTTGCCCTCCAACATCAGAGTACTGTGGAACATTCTGTTACCCAAACGTTTCCCAGTCTCCATACCTGCGGACAGTTGGGGAGAAGCTGCTCCCGGGAATTGAAGTTCTTTGGACAGGTAATATTTCAGAGCTCATAATCTTTGTTATTCTAAAAATTAAAATCGAAGCTGTCTGCCGTTGCATTTTGACATAATAAAACCTTGGAGAAAAGGGTATTTCGGCTCCAGTAAAAAAGATGGTGGTTATACCGAATGTTCTGTGACTGCATGTTGTTTCCCTCTGTTAGGTCCCAAAGTAGTGTCCAAAGACATAACTGTGGAGTCTATAGAAGAGGTGTCTAAGATACTGAAGAGGGCCCCAGTCATATGGGACAACATACACGCCAACGATTATGACCAAAAGAGGCTTTTCCTGGGTCCGTACAAGGGCCGGTCAACCGAACTCATCCCCCGACTGAAAGGGGTCCTCACCAACCCCAACTGTGAATTTGAGTCCAACTTTGTGGCTATCCACACCCTAGCCACATGGTACAAGTCCAATATGAATGGAGTACGAAAAGACGTTGTCATGAGTGAGTCCAGTTTGCAGTAACAATCCTATCCCTGTGATATGCCTGTGTCTATGTAAATTAAACGCGATTGGCAACATGCTCTACAACCCTAGCAGAAGGCTTTGATGAGTAAAACTCTAAATTGAAGCAATGAAGTCTGCACAAAAAGCTTTCATGTGTAAGCAGAGGCCACCATAGGATTAGGGGAATGAGACATTGTTAAAATGTTGCCTTGCTTTCTCTGGAGACTCCTGACTCTCAAGTGTTCTTAGTGATTATTTCCCTTCCTCCAATTTTTCATTGTTCATTTCATGAAGGTATTGGTTGCAAATTTTTTTTAGGAGTCTTGCTTCATTTTTGTAATTTCTCATGAGTAAGTTATTATTTGATAGCAGTTTTCTGGATGTAGAACCTTTAGTATTGAAATGCAGTACTTGGATTACTGCCTTTTTAAGTGTCTTAATATTCTTATTTTTCTTCTGGATAGTAGTTTAAATATAATGTATGAACAGTTAGTATTTAGTAAAGTTTATATTTACTGTTGAATTAGTGTGTCATGAGGAAAACGGTTTCTGCCAGTTTTTAGTGGGAGGACTTCAGCAGACCTTGTTTCTCTTGCCTACTGGACTAACGTGCATCATTATCAGGGCTTGTTCCACCTTGGTGTTATTAAAGCTTCTTTTCTGTTGCGTGGCCTCTGGTGCTGTTGCAGCTGACAGTGAGGACAGCACGGTGTCCATACAGATCAAGCTGGAGAACGAGGGCAGCGACGAGGAGCTGGAGACGGACATGCTGTACAGCCCCCAGATGGCCCTCAAGCTGGCTCTCACAGAGTGGCTGGGAGAGTTTGGAGTTCCTCATCAGTACAACAGTAAGAAAAAATACCTACTAACTACGCGAATATATTTCTGGGCAGAAGCCAGTTGCACTCTTGCAATTATTTGATTTAGGCAAGTATTAATTGGATTTGTTTATTTTAAAAAAATTTAATATGCATAATATGCACAACTAGCTACGCACGCCCGGCACCTGCAACTTCACTATAAGCCTGGTGACAGCACTACAGTTCAGGGAGATGAACTACATTTTTTAAATGAAATCAGTATTTTCTGACCAGTCGTTGTAAAGTTGGGTCTAGGACAGTTCATACGTAAGTTATGCGACACAGGGAAGTTGTTGAATGGTGACGAAAAGCATATCAAATGTTGCAACCTGCTCTCAGGGAATCTGAGCAGTGTTTTAAGCTGGGAAGTCCTTAGTCTGTCTATTGCTGGTGCTAGTAAATTCTGTTTCCAGCCGAGATCTGATCTTCTGGTTCCGATACTACTGTTTTTTCTTAACGTGCCCAATTTCATTGACAGGTCGGCAGGTGCCTCACAGTGGGGCAAAAAGTTTGGCCATCGACGTCCCCTCCTTGGTCTCTTCCAGCCTGGGCCCTTCTACAACGGTGACCACCGTCTTCCAGCAGCCAATCATGAGCCAGGTGGCAGCGGACGTCCTCAGCCAGGAGGAGCCCCACCATCTGGTTAAGGAGGAGGAGGTGGAGGTAGAGGTGGAGGTGGAGAAAAAGGAGATGGACGAGGAGCCGATGGAGACCGCGGCGGAGAAGCAGGACGAAGCCGAAGCCAAAAACGTCAACCACATCCTGACGGAGATCGTCAAGGCCAAGATGACGGAGGACCTGAAGCCCATGGACACGGACAAGGAGAGCATCGCCGAGTCCAAGTCCCCGGAGATGTCCATCCAGGAGGACTCGGGCAGCGACATCGCCCCCATGCAGACGGACGAGCAGCAGGGGAAGGAGGCGTTCGTGCCGGGCCCCAACGAGAAGCCCCTGTACATGGCCGAGGCCGTGTCCCTGGAGGACCTGACCCTGCTGGCCGAGCTCTTCTACCTGCCCTACGAGCACGGGCCCAAGGCCGTCCAGATGCTCAAGGAGTTCAACTGGCTCCGGGCCAACAGCAGCATCGTCAGCGTGAACTCCAAGGCCAAGGAGCCCGAGAAGGTGAGTTATCTCTGTGATCCGGATTGGGCAGTCATTTAAAATCCCGGTGAAAACAGATCACTTGAAGGTCTACTGCTGATAGCAGGAGAGATGGTTCTACCGTAATGGAGACCCCAGTGACATTTAGGGCCCAAAAATCAGTGTTGTTTCGGGAAAATCGGAAGCAATCGCATCCCCGAGTGCTGTTCAAACCTTTTCTGCGGTTTTCTGAGGTAAAGGTGCCTGATGCCACTGTTGGCTTCGCAGGTGGCTGAGTGGCAGTCCAGGGCGGAGAAGTTTGAGGAGATGTGCTGTTCCGTCATCCAGATGTTCACCAGGCTGTCCAACTCCGCCAACAGGACCATACTGTACGACCTGTATCCCTACATATGGGATATAAAGAGTATCATCTCTATGGTGAAATCATTTGTTCAGTGGTTAGGTATGTACAGCTGGTTTCTCATGTTTATCCGCAAAAAAAAGGGCTTCACTTATTTGATTAGCCCATGAAATACACCCAATCAAGTCATATTCTCACACTCCATAATCCTTTTAACACACGGACCAATCAGGCATCTGTTTCAGACCTTAAATGTTTTCCAAGTTTGAAATTATGGGGCCACATTACACATTTTGAATTTTAAGACTCCTTTAGTGTAGTAAATCTTCAACGGTCTGCAGCAGTTTGTTTTCAAGGAAAACTGATGCATGTAATGTTATTTTTTTGTAGAACTAAAATTGACAGTTTTCCAGATACTGTTGGTAGCTGTTAAAATCTGTGTACTACAATAGCTGACATGCTGTACAGTTACCATATGTCCATTGGCATTCTTTTAATTTCTTGGGCTAATATATATATTCCTTAGATTCAAGCGTAGGCCTTTTCAGGTCTTTTTATTCATGTGTTTTATTTCTTTTGTTTGGATGACTGAATGCTGCCTGCACTCGTAGCCAGTTTGTCCCCTGCAGCTGTGTGACTGCTAAAGGTCATGTTGAACAGTGGTCCCTGGTGCCTGTGCTGCACTGCTGCTTGCTGCGTTTCTCGTACGCGTCTGTACCGCGTCGACCCCCGCCCCCGTCTCGCGATTTGAGCATCCGGACTGCGAAGGAACGCGGGTCCTTTCCACCACCGGCGCACGCGAGCTTGGAAAACAGTGGCTGTTCTGGTGCTGAGGGGAAATATTGCATGATGGGTAGTGGGGATATATTTGCAGTACGTGTAAATCGCGGCACTGGGGATAATGGCGGTGCTTTGGTGCAGTGGAATACATGTAGACCTCCAGAATGTTCTCTGGACAGGGAAGATTTACAAGGTCTGCGGAAAGGCCTCTGATGATTTGGTTCTAACTGTACCGGCCCCCCAGGGCTGTTTTTCCATTCACCAAATTTTCATCAGCCTATTTGCAGTTACACAGGCCAATAGGTTCACTGCATGTTTGAACCAAAATAAACCCCTTTCCATGTCCTGTGAGCCATTCACGAGTCTGTTTCTCGCTGCTGGGCACTGCAACAGTTAGAATGATTGATTGTGTTGAAGATGACGTGTCTCTGAAAGCTTACTCCACTCTGAGAAAGCACCAGCATGGCCTTGCTTACATTACTGAGGTGATGGCACTTAGTTCACAGGTTTCTCTTCACCTCTAAGGAAAAGCTCCAAGCCTTTAATGCACACTGCAGCCAGAAAACAAAAGTGGCAGAACCACCACTACATTTCTGTCTAATATTGTTTACTAATAAATCAGAGGTGCAGACACCTGGTCGAGTTTCACCGATTGAGTCAAGAATGAGGCGTCTGAGAACATAGCCAGCATCTCGCTAACACATTTGAGTTCTTGGATCTGTCTTCTGGATGGACTTCTTGTGCTCTGAAAAGACATACTGTGCATACTGCTGCCGTTGTGAGATTCGTCAATGAAAATGGTAATGCAGTAATGTCAGTAATATGCCGTTCAGAGAACTCAATAAGGACACTTTGTGTGCTGTATATTTAATTCATTTTTATCTTTAGTGTAACGGGTGAAGAGAATGCGTCTGTGACTTATTTCCGAGTCCGCTGTCTGACAGTGATCTTCAAGGTGTGTGACCTAATCAGTGGTCACGCCAGTCCTCCGTCGCTTTGGCACGGATGCACAGATGTGTTGTTCCTCTCGGGGAATGAGCGACGAAGCAGTGCAGAGAGCAATCAGTCACAGCAGCGCTGGTTTTATTCCCCTTCCCCTGAAAGCGGATACTAATGACATTTTCTATTGTCTTCCTTGGCTGTGTACAGATGGACGAATCCAGCGCAACAGTTTCTACTGCTATCGGATCGTCAGTGCCCGCTGTATGCTCAGTGCTGGCATTATCTTTTTGTTTTTCCAATTATTGCTTTTCTTTTTATTTTATTCTCCTATTCATTAATGTATTTATTCCTCAATAGTTCATATTAAAACAGAATGGAAACGTTTGTTTTTGGCTTTTGAGTGAAGTCACATTTGCGCAGCGTTAGTGATATGGTTTTAACACCCACATTTTTTTCTCTGACAGCTGTTCTGTGTTTTTCACATGTATCGTCTGATCTTGTCACGTGACTTGAAATGGGACCCAACCTATTTTAGTGAGATTTCCATTTTCTCAGTATCTGTTCATATAACAGGCTTTTGTGTCCCAAATTTCAAGTATCGTTGATTCACAAGCAAATCCTCTTGAACTGAGAGATGAGTTCCATCTGATTTGAAAAGATGTTGGTTGGCAGACGACCTCTGCTAAGCTCCCAGTCAGTTTTCTAAACAGATGATTTAATTTCCCTGTAGTCCTGCAAGTTTCCCATGGAAATAAACTGGGCCTGCTGGTCATGTGACAAGGCAGATAACATTAAAAATGTGACTTCAGAGATGAGGCACAGGATTAAACGGGTTACGAACAATTCAAGCTTATACTGTACATCAGTTGTCCTAGTTTCAAAAGAATTTAAGTTTTGTCCCCCCCCTCCCCCCCAACAGAATTTTAAATATGTACCATATTGCTGCTGCCCTTTTAATATTTTCAACATGCAGAGCTTGGACTGTACTGTATGTTGTAAAACCAGTAGCCCATTTGGCTCTCTCTCCGGGTACTCATTTTCCTAATGAAATGAGAGGTAAAATTTTCATATTACGTCTTGGCATGCTAATTTAATTTGAATGAAGTAACAAGTCAAGATGTTTTGAACAGACCGATTGCAATTCTACCAGATAAATGAATGATAAATTTCCTTTAAAAATCTGATCACTTAAAAACCTGTTTGGGTTGCAAATAGACACGTGTGAGCTTCAGTTGCATGTGCCCCTCAGTCCTGTGCCTCCTTCTAAAATGTATTTATTTTGTATTATCTTTATATATATATACATATAAAATGTGTATTTGTGTAAAATGTTTCTGTGATAAATGCGGATGACTTGATGTGCTTTTGAGTGATTGGATATAGAAGCATCTGCCCCCCCCCCTTCACCCTTCCGTTTTTGCCTAAAAGCCCCTCTCACGTAACATTCTCCACTTGGATCTGATCCCAACAGGGTGTCGTAGTCAGTCCTCCGCACAGTTCTTAAGTGGAGACCAAGAGCCTTGGGCCTTTAGGGGCGGTCTAGCGGGAGAGTTCCAGGTATCAAATGTCAAATTCACCACCGATTTACTGAGAGAAAGGAGAAAAGATCGTGTGCCTCTGAATCGAAAGGGTTGGTCTGTTTAAGGCATGCTTTTATCATAACCTCATTCGGACCCCTCGTACGGTCTGTTTCCAATCCTCTCCCCCTCCGAAGAGCGGCCATTTTAAAAAAAGAGCTGAGCTCCGCTCTTGGGCCTGCTCAAATGGGGTCCACCGTCCCGTTTTGATTGGCTTTGTTATTGGTCCCTCCTGAATGAATAAAGGCTCATGATTTTTATTCTGGAGCCTCAAATGCACTTTGAGCACATGCAGAAACGACGAGCTAAGGGGAACGGGTTAACTGATGGAGAGTTGAGCAGAATATACCAGCGCTAGGCATGGTAGCGTTAGCATCTCTAATCCCGAATGGGTCCGAATCTCTTTCAGCGAATGGCCAAAGGGGATGCTGCTTTTCCCGAGCGCTTGCGACCCGCGCGGCATGGCTAGGATTTGGTTTTCATGACATCTCATTTCTTTGCAGGAAGCACAGCATAAGCCCTGCCCCCTCCCTCGCCCCTCCCAGCCCTGCCCCCACCCCCCCCGCCCCCCTTACCCCCGCGCAGCTGCCCCCCCCCCCCCCATCACCAAGCCCTCATGCGCGCAAGCGAGTTCGCCTGCGGAAGGTTCCATGAACAACGCACTCGTCACTTTCACACAGAACGGGGAGGACGTTTCCCCTGATTAATCATGAAATACTGGCTTTCAGTAATTAAGACATCTCTGCTGCCACTTAGACATTGTGTTTGTTTATTTAACATTCTCTCTCACTATATCAGCTTGCTTGTGACTTACACAAGTCCCATGTCTCAGGCCGAGGCATTTAGGGTCTGAAACTCAGTGTTTCCTGAGTAATCTGGAAAAGTAAAAAAAGAATCGCTGTTGATATGAGCTATGAAAAGCAAAGTTTTACACCTCTTGTTTTGTTCATGGAACTTTCCACCCGCCACCTTCCCACGTCACTTTTCTCTACAGGAGTTTTGGCGCAGCGAAGTCGTCCTATGACTCTTTCAGGGGAAAGGGGCATCTCCTTTAGCCAGGCGAGGCCTTTTCAGACCAAACCTCTCCTCTCAGATTTTATTATTATTTCTTGCTTGTTTGTTTGTTTATGTGTCTCCATCTTTTTATCTGTGCACTTCTGTAGCCTCTATATGTTGAAAAATGTAAACAGTGCTACCGCTAACCATAATGGAAAAGAGCCCTGGTAGCCATTAGCGAAAGATGCTGTAGTTTTACTGTCTTACACTGACTGTAGTCAGCAGAGCTCTTTCTGACTGGTGCAGCCTTTGCATTTCATTGGACCTTACTGTTGTGCAGTTAACACAGAAGTAGCGAGTGTGATATTAGTGAATCCGTGCGGAAGCGCAAGTAGGCTGAGGACGAGAGGTGCTCAGCATGTTGTGTTTGGTTTCCGCAGAGATTGTTGCCAATTGACGGGGCAAACGATCTTTTCTACCAGCCGCCCCCTTCAATGCCAACCTCAAAGATCTATTCCATCCGGCCGTATTACCCCAAAGACGAGGTTTGTGGTCCCTTTTTGTGTCAACCATTCCAGGCCTGCGGTCGCCGTTTCCCCCCCACGCCATAATGAGTTGCCTGTGATTCATTTATCTTTGACCTTTATGTACTAATGTGACTCATTCCCCCCCACCTCTGCCATTATTCGGCCTGGTGTAATGTGGGCAGTGTTATTGGCCGTTCCTCATTATCACAGTTTGACAGCTTACTCAACTACGGTTGGCCTAGACAAAGGCACACATTACGTCAGAAATAGGTATGCATGCCATGAGGAATAAAAGTCCCATTTTCACATTGCAAAGGTGAGTAAACATGTGAATCATGAGGCTCCTAATTGGTGGAAGTGTGGATACATGGCTGGTAAAACTGACCATTTGGTGGATAATGAAGTATTCAGAGATGACGAAATGAATCAAGCCTGCATTGTGTTAATAGTTTTTTAAAAGCCCTTCCCTTAACGCATGCCCTGTCGTTTCAGCCTTCTGTGTACAGGATCTGCAGGGAGATGTACAGCGAGGGGCTGGAGGACGCTCCGTTCTGCGAGCACGAGCCCGACCTGATCGGAGACCGGTAAGGCATGATCACCAAGAGCATCACCGCTCTGACATCACCTCCTCAGTACGGGGTTCATCACGCTGACGCTTACTTAATGTGATCCACAAACCAAAGTTCCACTATCTTGTGAATATCTAAAAATGTTGGGGCAATAAATGAAACCGTTCACTGGGGAGATTTGATGGCGGTATGGTGGGCCGACCGCGGTTTCGTGTGGGGTTGTAACTGCGTGTCCTGTAGGCTAGTGGGAGGGTTCCTGACCCTCAGCCCAGACTACGGCTTCGTCCTGGAGGATGAGGAGGGCATCTGCGGGTATGCCCTCGGCACTGTTGACGTCAAACCCTTCGTGAAGAAGTGCAAGATGAGCTGGATCCCGAGCATGCAGGAGAAGTACAACAAACCCGACTCTGAGAAAGACTTGTCTGAAGCGGAGGTTGGTTCCCACCTCACTCGCCTCCAAATTTCTAAATCTAAAGTCATTATACCTTGTTACTTTAATGGCAAAGATCCATGGCTTTGTGCCTCTCTGGTGTGCTCTGAATTGTTACGTTATTATTGTAGTGACCATCCATTTCACTTTGCTTGCACTGGATATAACTGTGTGAGGCAAGTAGGAGTATATGCATTTATTTGTTCTTCTTTATCCCCCAAACCTTTACTCCGGCCGTCACCATTCCTGTTCTGCCTTTCATAGGTGAATTGAACTTGAGTGGGGAAAATTCTTTCCCTCCATTTACCTCTCTGTCACACAGAAAATGATGTTGAGCTTCCACGAGGAAGAAGAAGGCCTGCCAGAGTCCTTCCTCAGCAATTTCCCCTCACTGATCAAGGTCGACATCCACGCAAAAGTCACAGACCCCAGCGTCGCCAAAAGCATGATGGGATGTCTGCTGTCATCATTAAAAGCCAATGGTGGGTCAGCTTTTAAAAGTGACATGAAAACACACTAACCTAAGGACTGTTGGGGCTCTCATCCAGTTAAGACACTGCCCTAGTACACTGATGGGCCCCACAGTTTGGTGTCAAATTCGGACCGTGCCAGTGCCGACGGGCTGGCAGCCCTGCAGGGGGACACGGTTAGCGCTGGCGTTGCCCAGGGATGTGGGTGTTAAGTCAGACGGGATAACAGCCTGTCACCACTCGCATGTGATCCACAGTGGTCCATTGGACACCCAGTAAATTTTGAGTAGTACAAAATAATATAATAATCACCCCTCATCTCAAACTAACACTGTACATATTCTGCCTAAAAACTAGCACTGTGCATATTATGCAAAAAACATTTGCCTAAAACCAAAGTTTGGGATCGGAATTTGGATTATTCCTACTGTTAAAGAGGACAATATTTCAGTTGAATTTTATTTGTATAATGTTTTTTACAAAGATGCCTTGATGAGAACCTGTCCAATAGCATAATTTCTTTGTCCTGATCTCCCCCCCCCCCCCTCCACACTTGTAGGCTCCCATGGTGCCTTCTGTGAAGTAAGGCAGATGGACAAAAGGATGTTGGACTTTTACAGCAAACTGGGCTGCTTTGAGGTGGCCAAAATGGAGGGGTTTCCAAAAGATGTGATCATTATGGGAAGGAGCCTGTGAAGTCTGTGGGGGGGGGGGGGAGTGGCCTGTGATCAGCTCTGACAGTATCGCCACCACCCTGACCACCACCTCCACCACCACCCAAGAGAGACGATGGCATCGCCAGCCTTTTAAGTGTACCACCGTCAGGACTGGCCTCACTAGTCTGGATGGTCGTGTGCTGAAATCGCAGCTGTTGAAATCGAGGCTCTCCAGTACCATGTTGCTATGACATGCCAGGGGCCTGGCCCACCAGGCGTTAATTCACTCAGTCCTGTGTGGAGGTCCCTCCCCGACATTTCATTTGGCCCTCCTGCTGGTGCTCTGCAGCACAAGCAGCCGAAGGCTCAGGTTATACTCCACAAAGCCTCACTTTTGTACTCACATTTCATGTTGTCAGGTGACTTCCTTGTTCGTTTCCACGCATATTTTCTCTTATACTGGACAGAGCACGCATGTGTGATTCATGGCAAAATGATTCCGTAAATACTAGGCGGGTGATAATGATACTGGATTGCAAAATGATCCCTATGGGCAGAGAGAAATTTCTCTTCCTGATGTGTAGCTCTATCACAGACATTACTGCACTAACCAGATAGTTGACTCTCATGCTCCTTCCTTTCATTTTTCTTAACAACCGGATGCTTTGGTCAGTAACAGGAGATTCTGGAACTGTATTTGCTTATGACAAGCCACAGAATTTGGAATGGAAGTGGTAAGAACGCAGGGTCAGCCAAATGGTTGGTCTATAGTAATATATTTGGCAATGTAGTTGCATTCTTCATTGCAGCCACCTAGCAGCACTTGAGATTTTGAGTTTGAGTTACAAAATCAGTGTCGTCCCAAAACCTGCATGCTTTGGGGTTTGTGCCGCGGACGATTCATGGAGTATAAGCTGAGCTGCAGTGAGCAGGTCAGGGGCACGGTGCTGTGCCCCTGGTGGCTGTTCCTGAGAACGGGCGCGGCCTTGCTGATCACCGCTGCTTTCAGCCACTGCCATTTCAGCTGCTGCCATTTCAGCTGTGTCTGTCCACAGCCAGGAAGGAGTTTTGGTTGAAGTACCCCTCATTCGTTCTGTCGGCTGTTTGGCACAGTCCAGCAGCTCTGCTTTTTTCATTTAAAAAGGATAAGTGAAGCCGGTTGGGAGTGTCCTACAGGTTTCTCAGGAGGAAGCTTTTTAAACCTTTGCTTGATGGTCCACAGTAGCAGGGAGTTTGGTGAGGCGTGCGTTCCTCTTGTCGTTCCCATGACTCGTTCTGACTCTTCTGTTGGCCAGATTCTTTGAGCTGTTCCAGAGGCCCGCAGCCCTGGTGCTGAGGAGCTGCACGCTCTGCTGAGTCTCGGTTTCACTTCCAAATCAGCAGCAGATTCTGACCCTCGAGCCCAGTGAGCGGAGCTGGCTGACCAGCTGCTTTCATTGATCATTTGTAGATTCCCAGGCCAGACCCGAACGAGAAATGCTCAACTGCTCATTCCGACACGGTAGTTCTGATAAACCATGATGCAGCATATATCACATAATATGTTAAATAGAATGATTTAATCTTCCCAGCAAAGTGCTTTTAAGATTTTGCAGTTGTGTGTAATCTCTGTCACGATGCCTTTTGAGAGTCTGAACCCTCGGCACTGTGAGTGAGGACGTCCCTTGCGGTCTGAGTGCTGAGGTGCAGTCGGAGGGTGCTTTCCGGTGCCTGAGGTGCCTCTGCTTTTTCAGTGGAGGAATGGACGTGATGCAGAGCTTTTGAGGGGCGTAGGTGCTGCTGTTGAAAAGCTTTTGATTAAAATGATGTCTTAGTGCTTTGCCATTCCAGTGTGGGGTAAGAGAAAGCGGACTGTAATTGTGGTGAACAGACCTGTACCATTATCATGAACTACTGAACAGGAAGGGGTGACCTGTGGGTCGAGCATAGATATTTCACAATAGTACTTTCTTTTCAATCTAACATACTGATGAGACCTGCTTCTTAACACTTGACATTTCTGCCTTGATTTGAAGGGTTCCGTTTACAGAAGCTTGTCTCCATTGCCAAAGTGTGGTGAAGGAGAAGATTACACTTAAGGCCGTTACATTTACAAGTTTAATCGTTAGAGGTATTAGTAAGCCTTTTTGTATCATGTATTTTATACTGTTTTTTTAACGTAGATGTTAACTTCAAAGTCTAGAAAAAGCACTTTGACCATAGCACATGGAAGTACAGCTTGTCTGTATTGTAGAATTGCCTGACAATTTAATGTTGTTATATTGCGTTCATGGGTGTTATGCATGATGCATAATAGATTGAAATTTCTGACATTTGTAACATTATGCCATTCGGTAGGTATCTACGGTGGGCTACAGAGCGGTGTGGGATTTAACAGGGGATCCCTGGGAGAATGCAGTCAGCATTTGGGCCAATTCCCTTCAATCTCATACTCCGTCTCGGATCACTGCTGACTACAAAAGGTTTTTAAGCCTTGTGTTTTTTAGGTGTGTTTGTTTCATAACTGATGTTCTGTTACCTCAACACGCATTTTAGTCTTCCTCACGGTTTTTTCCCCCTCATTGAGCACAAAAAAAAAAGATGTACAAAATGCATAAAGATGTACTCCGTTAAGACGCTCGGTTTACTCTCTATCTGCCTTCCTTTCCTGCTGCTTCTGTCCTTGCCCCATGGTCCATGATTCTTTCAAAATGTGTGGATTTGAAATGCTTGTGCGTCTTCAGACAGACCTGGCACAGCCACGGACAAGTTGAGCCCTTTGCAGTGGAGCTTGTTGCCTTGACTACTGTGGACCGAGGAGTTGAAGTTCTGTTACACCGGTTTGGGTTTGTTTTCACAGGATTGAGTCAGCACCTGTAAACATAATTTATTGTTAATTAATATTGTTATTGTTTTGAAGCGGAGGAATTGAAAGTTCTCAGTTTTATCACTTTGTTTTCTGTTAGAAAAGCCTGCTTTCTTCTGTACCTGTTCTGCTTTTAAGGCCATTTCAGGAAGCCTTCGATTTAAAGTGCGACACAAGCTTCTGATGTGGATAGTTCCATAAGTACAAAATGGAGGCATTTCAGTATACCCGGATGTTAAAAGGACATGTAGCTGTAATTTCTGTAAGATTTGTATGTAATTAAGATGGTTAATAATAAAGTGTGTTTAATCAAGCGTCTGTGGTGTATTTTATCAATTATTTTAACCCACACATTCGTTCTCTGTGGTGTGATTCAAGTGCTGTGGGAAGGATTTTCAAAGTTTTTTTTTAATTTTTAAATTTTAAAAATTTTGATGGAAACCTTTCAAAAATTTCCTTCCTGTAAAATTCAACAGTTTCAAAGTTTTCTGATTTACATGCCAAAATCATTTGTTTTCCTGCAGTCATTTTCTAATTTTCACTTTTATATTGCTGGTTTTCTATTTTATTATTCTAGGCTTTTATTGTGACATTTTGTTCAATAATACAGTGGTTGGGTAACTTCAGTTTGGCCCAGGGAATGAGAAATATGACTTGAGGACAATACAAGAAGAAGATATGGAAAAAGATATAACATAACTCAATGGGATCATCCTGGCTAAATAAAGTTTAAAATAATTAAAGGAAAAAATAAAATATTCTTATTTGTAGAATTATATGGGCCTCAGCATTCAATGGTTTTGCTTGAATCTTTATCACTTCATGTTTCTGTTGGAATGTGTTTCTCCTGCTTGAGCTCCATATCAACCTTGTGTTATCTCAAAGGTCTATTCCCCCATTTTAATGATTCATATTCATCCCACTTCATTAATACCCAAAATAAAAATTCTCACCATAATATTTAATTATATTCAATCTAATCATCTTGGCTGACACCAATTTTGCTTTTTTATTTCTGCTTTAACTTTTTAGGTTTTGTCTGACTGTACTATTCTAAAAAAGATGTTATTTTCAAGTTCTTGCTTTTTACTCCTACTTTAAATTTTTCTCTATTACTTATCCACTACTATTATCTTTCATTTTTTTTATCTAATACCCACAATACTCAATTTTCAAGAAATGCTAAATGCATCTGATTCATGAATGGTTGAAATACAATACAATACAATAACTGGCACATTTTCTTTTTAATAAGAGAGAGGTGATTGGCAAATAGAACAATGTACTGGGGCTTGGGTCCAGGCTACATGTACACATACCATTCTGTGTTTACCTGGTGCTTGGATACAGTAACAGTGAGAGTGCCATGTATTGTACGGACAGCAGGTCTATAGTTTCCTATACAAGGAATAACACTTTCCTCGTGGAAAGCTTGTAAATGCACCTGGAAACTACAAAGGGGATGTCCTTTGAATGAGTAAGTCAAATGAAAGGTTTTATTTTTATGTCATCAATATTATGTTGAAAGAGGAATCAGTCTTTTTATGCATTTTATTTGAGCCAACAAAATATGTGTACAGAGATTGTTTTTCCACTTCTATACTGGTAACAATTGCAGTTTGGTTGACATTGCACTTTGAACTCATTATGATCCCATGAATATGCAGTGTTATATAAGATTTTTTTCATTGTGTTTTTTAATCATGTTGCAGTTATGGCAAGCCCTGTATTCTTGGGTTCACATGACCAAGAAGGTGGTCTGGAAAGTATGCTTGAGTAGCCGAGCAGCTGAGCAGTGTGGTCTTCCTTTCACACCCTGCTAACCTCAGAGACAAGAGCTGCACAATCCCATCTGGACTACCTGCGTCCCCGTCTTACTGAACAATGTGCTCCAATCCCACTGGGCCATATGCACTCTGGCAGGAAACTGGGCACTACCTGCTACCAGCCTACAGCCTTCCCAACGAGCCCTTTAACCTGACATGGAGTCATTATAGGGGTCTGCACGAGGCAGCCGGACACATAGAATACCACCACTACTACGGACTGAACCCCTGGTTTCCATGCAGCCCCTCCTGGCGTTACCCGTGGCAACACACGTGGCCCGCCACCGTAAGCGTGAGTCACGCACCGGCTCCGCCCCCGCTCCCGCCGCAGACTGAGCTCAGCTGGCCCGAGGGCGCCACCCTGAGGCTCCAGCTGCAGTGGGGGAGGCCGCGGAGAGTGTACGGCCCCCACCGGGCCCTGCCCGATTTCGTGCGGGAGGACCTGCGCAGGGTGTACGGCACATACCCCAGGACGGACGTGAGCATCACCTACCGGGGCGGGGAGTATGTGGTGCGAGGGGACCCCCATGTGGGCGACCAGGAGTACAGGGTGGAGAAGAAGGTGGTGCGTCGGCTGGAGAGCCCCCAGGATGACGTCGTGAGTGAGACTGTGGAGGGGAAGAAGAAGAAGAAGAAGTGAAGGAACATGCTGGAGGACTGGGCCTCTTGGTCCTGGGTCAGCTTCCCTCTATAAATTTCATAACAGAGGTGTGACATATATATATATTTTTTTTTTTCACAAAATGAACATAAAATTGA